>NW_010205046.1:37877-38143 GCF_000695765.1 Mesitornis unicolor | reverse complement strand
GGGGGGGAGGGTGAGGGGCGCAGGGCGCGAGCCGCCGACACCGCCGGCCGCCCGGTCCCGTAGGTGTTGGGAGTGCGCGCCCAGCGGCGCTGCGTGACGTTTCCTAGAAAGCGCGCGGGGGGGAGGGTGAGGGGCGCAGGGCGCGAGCCGCCGACACCGCCGGCCGCCCGGTCCCGTAGGTGTTGGGAGTGCGCGCCCAGCGGCGCTGCGTGACGTTTCCTAGAAAGCGCGCGCGCGCGCTGCTGCTGGCGGCCCTTGGCCGCCGA
>NW_010205046.1:8688-37585 GCF_000695765.1 Mesitornis unicolor | reverse complement strand
GCCTGTGCCCCCTGTTGTAGGACACTGCCTGCAGCGGCGGCAGCGCCACATGGGAAACAGCCTGGGAAGTGCACGGAAAACACATTTCTTAAGTGCCTAAAAGTGACCCAGGAGAGAAATAATTTCAGTTGCACAGTGGCAGCTCTGAGACGGTGTGTACATAAGAAAAATGCAATGCTCTCATGATGAAAACAACAAAAAGCACTGTTAATTTTAAGATTTTAAAAAAATCTAGAAGACATTCCTAATAACCATATTGTATACAGTAGTACTGGTTATACATATATTTGAATATACGTTGCTTTTTTCTTATGAAACAATTTACCCAAAAATCAAATGTTAGCAAGTCAAGATGCTAAATCTCAAAGGATTAATTGTATGGTTTTTGCCACAGGAACAAGAAAGTTGATTATTCTCAGTTTGGGGATTTGGATGATGATGGTAAGTACTGTAACAAAAACGCCAAACACTGTTGTCACCACCAAAAACATCATCAGTGTCATTAATGAATTAATGACCGACTGAGAGAGTTGGGGTTGTTCAGCCTGGTGAAGAGAAGGCTCCAGGGGAACCTTATTGCAGCGTTCCAGTTCCTGAAGGAGTCCTATAAGAAAGCTGGGGAGGAGCTTTTTACAAGGACAGGTAGCAATAGAATGAGGGGGAATGATTTCAAACTGGAAGAGGGTAGATTTAGACTATAGATATTAGGAAGACATTCTTTACTGTGAGGGTGGTGAGACACTGGCACAGGTTGCCCAGGGAAGTTGTGGATGCCCCCTCCCTGAAGTGTTCAAGGTCAGGTTGGACAGAGCTTTGGGCAACCTGCTCTGGTGGGAGGTGTCCCTGTCCGTGGCAGGGAGCTTGGACTGGATGAGCTTTAAAGTCCCTTCCAACATAAACCATTCTGTGATTCTATGACTCTTACGAATTAGTTCACTGAGAATGCTATTATCTGTTTTCACTGAAAGTAATCTGGGCACACGGTTAAATATCCTAATTCAACAATAATGCGTTGGCTGTAAGCCAGAGTATAACAGCAGTCTGTCAGGAAGCAGACCAAGATGCTGTGTCTTGTTGCAGGAAAATCTGTTTCTCCCCTAGCGTCAGTTTTCAGTGGTAATTGGTTGCTCCATGTCCTCGTGATTGTCAGTTCATGAGATCGTAAATCAGAATACAAAGGAGGTGTGAATCATCTGTATGGAGATCTAACCTGTACATTTCTCCTACAGCTCTGGACTTTGGTGGGTTTTGGGTAAGGACATAGCAATCTACTTTTGAGTTCCATTGATAAGAAAAATAGATTGCAAGTCATTTGTTTTCATGACAGTCCTCCTTCTAAGCTCTGGAGCACATTTTTCTTTCAGAATTCAGTTGCTTTCTTGTTTGGTTTTGTTGTTTTTTTTTTCCATTCTCTTTGCAGGATCCAAACTGTTGTTTGAATCGGTAGGAAGGGGAGGGCAAAAGTAAATGATATTGAAGGTCTTTTGTGAATCATGTGGATTAGTTTCTGGAGTTTAAACGTGATGCATGACTTTTCTTAGTTTATAGGTGACCACTTGTATTAAAGAAAAGTGTAAGTTCTCAGAAGCATTAGTGATCTTCTCTAAGGTTCTCCATAATTTAGCAAATACTGAAGATTGTTATTTTTTTCCTTACTTTGCACTGTGATCTGTCATGTATTCAGTTGGAAGAAAGGCAGTTTTCATGCCTTGTAATTTTCTTTGAAAATCTGAGAAATGCATTGTATTTGGTTAGAGGCAATATGAAAATAGTAGAAAAAGGGGAGCAGCTGACATTTTTTAAGAATGAGAGTCATTAAAGGGAGCAATTCCCCAAAACACCAAGAACTCTCAAACTGTTTCATCACAGTGCTGTTCAGCATATCAAAAGGTGAACTTCTTGTTGAAAATCTGGTAACACGTTAGACACTGAAGCTTTATTGCTTTATTGATAATAAAATTTTAAATAATTACCTCTTTAATAATAGTATATACAAAAGAGGTCATGTTAGATTTTCATTTGAAATACATTTAAGAATAGTATAGTTGTTCTTTAAAAATAGAATTAAGTTAAAAAAGGTTATCTTTGGCGTAATTTCAGTATGTGATGTAGTTAAGTTGAATAACTTCTTTTGGCCATATGGAAGAATACAGGAAACCTCATTAAAGCTTGTTACTGTTTTCCAAACAGATGAAGACTTTGCATGTATAGCTGCACCTTCAAGCAAAAAATCCAGAACGCAGCTCAAGGAACCAAAGAAGGAGAAAAAAGAGAAGCAAAAAAAACCACACAAAGATCTGGCTCCATCACAGAAGCAGGCACCTATTAAAAGGTAAGAAATTTTGAAATATGGTCAACTCTTTGTAAAGCTGGATTTCAAGAACGGTATTTTTTTCCCTTTTTTTTTTTCCCATGGAGTTTTAAGCAGCTAAGAGTAAACAACTAACATATTAGTGTGATAAAGATACTCAGCTTTATTGGTATAGTTGCAAATCAGAGATAATGTTATTATGTATAGAGTCAGGACAACTTGCCTGAGTTCGGTAGTGAGCTGTGTATATTTTGTTACAGCTGTAAAAAACTCCAGCAAGCGGCCTGCATAGGTGCAGAGACAGGTTTGCATGCCTGGTCTTGTCTTAATATCTCTACAGTGCAAAATAAGGGTAACAATTCTGAGTTACTTAGTGACTCCTAAAATTGAGAAATATAAAGACAAGTTTGACTCCTTAAAAGAGAACGTATTGAAAACCTGATAGAAAATACAAAGTCAGTATGAATGACAAAAGAAATCGGATTATTTTGGTGTGAAAGTTGTATGAATATTACATTTCAGTGGGTTATTTAAAATGTAATCATGTATTTCTGTCATAATATTGGTTATTAGTTTATATATAGATATAAAATATTTTGCAACCATAATACTTTATAGTGCGCTTAAAATATTAGTGTCTGCTTTGTCTAAATCTTTTCAGGGAGTAAAATTCATAATATGCTATAAGTATGTATTGAAATATTAATCTCTTTACAAGTATTTGAATTTTAAAAAGTTCAGTGATTCAGAAGTAGATCTATAACACTCATGTCATTGATTTATTTTCTAGCATGTTTTTTGTTGTGGTTTTTTTTCCCCCAGGATATCCTTGGATGACAAACTTTATCAAAGAGATTTGGAAGTTGCCTTAGCCTTATCTGTCAAAGAAAAATCTACAAATATCCTTGAGGTGCAAAATTCAGAAGAACAAGGTTATTTTACAGTTCAATGCAGCACTCTTTAGACATACGTAGTGAATTCGAACATGACTTTACAGTGAAATAGGTTGAAAGTCATGGTTTATTTCAAGATGTCATGATAAGGAAATGAGAATTTCTAGGTAGTCCCTGTCTTCTTATGTTCTTGTTCATTTTTTTTTCTGTGAGAAAAATAACTTTTCTGTATATAAGAAGATCTTCTAAACAAATAGTTTGATTAGAGACAGATAAAAATGTTAGTGACTTTCATTTCTTAATAACTTTTATAATGTGTTTTTTCGTATACTAATATATTCTTTTTTGTTTGCTTGTTTTCTGGATCCTAAAACAGGTAAGAATATTGAATCAGAAAATGTACACAGGAAACCGCTTTATTCCAACTGCAGTGTAGACAGTGAACTTTTAGGTAAGTTGTTCTCATACTCTGTCTTTTCAGAAGTAGCATTTCAAGGTACATTTAAGTACCTTTTTTTTGTTTCCATTGGTTCTTTTCTTCGCTTATATGGATAAAAGAGCCTTTATCATAAAGACTGAAGGATGAAGTACGCATTAGTTTTTTCATTAAAGTTTGGTTCCAGTCTTAAAATGGGAAAACCTCTGGATTATTGAATGAGATTGTTACAGATCACAGTTGGAAAAAGCAACAGATGTGATGTTTTTAGATGCTGAGTTCATTTATTTCTTCAAGAAGCTACAGTTACCTTCAGCTCTCTAATGGGTCCGTAATGCCTAAGCATCACATAAATGTGATGAAAACATTTGCTGTGCCATTGGAAGCTTTTTCATTTTTCCGATTTTATTTTTGATTTTCTGTCCTTTTATTACTTCGATTGCAGTAAAATACTGATTACTTTCACAAGCAGAAAATACAGTTTGGTGAATTAAAAGAGCAAAAAGAGAATCATGTGAAAACAAGTGCGGTGATACAGTTCTGTACAGTATACATCAAAATCACAAAAATTAATTACGGGGACTCAAATGCTGCTTTTTGAGTAGGTGAATAGATTTACTTTGAATTTGAATTAATTGGACCATCTTCTCTTTTCCAGGTCTCAATCAGGTTATAGATGATGACGTACCTAGGGGTGACTGTAGGCAAAGGACAGCAGCATCTAAAGTTCCAGCACACCAGAAGGAGGTACTGACTGTTGACAGTGGTGATGGAGAACACACTACTGACTCTGAGCCAGAGTCTGTGCCCAGTAAGTTCTTCTGTATAAAAATGCTCTTCTTAGATGTGCTATGAATGGTATGCTTTACGTTTAGTTTTTATTTTCAGTGAAATGCATGCCACTTCTACTGTATCTTCCCTCACCTTCTTAGTGAAGCATTATCTTTTAATACCAGTGGCATCTCAACTGCACTTTACATTAAATCATAATGTTGGTGCTTATTCATAAATGTTCTCCACGCTGGTAAAAATGATACTGCCTCTCTGCATTTTCCTCAGCATGTCAGAACAAATTTCTTCTACCCTCTTTGTCCAGGAAAGTTTTGTCTCTTTAAAGAGCCTCTGTTCATTTTTCTAGTTGTCTGGGATTTTCATCGAATCAGTGACTCTGGAGTAGTGTCAGATGTTAGTGCTTTAAGTATTGGCTTTGTATAAGCTTACTTAAAAAATAAGCTACCTCCCTTCTTTATTCCTCCAATTCTCAACTCTTAGAAAACTGTGCTGTATCCGACTGGAGGTCAGCCTAGACTCATACTCCTCTTCTGGTAGCAGTCCAGCATTGAATGCCTGCAGAGTGTGATAGACATTTCTCTCTCATTCCCCAATAGTTAACATGTCTGTATCCTTTTTTTTTTTATTCCTTACTGCAAGGTTTATTGAAAATATTTCTAGAATAGTTAGTGAAATAAAATATCAGCAATAATTCAGATATTCCTGTTGACAGAGAGCTATTTTTGAAACTCGCTAATGTCTGGATTTTTTGAATAAACAATCTGTAAAATCTTTCTTACAGCTGAAATTAGATACAGTGTTTTCCTACTTAGGAAAACTTTACTTTCCTAAATAGATGTGACTAAGAATCTGTAGAAATCAGAAGCCCTGCCAAATAATTCTAACTTTTTCAACTTGCACATGTGGAATATTGGTAATTCTGCTGTTACAATCATTATTGTGTGCACTTTTTATCAGGGCATTCCATTATTAGAGAACAGAGCAAGAATTCTGTAACTGCAGCATGTTTTATGGAAGCTATTTCTTTCTCAGTTTAGTGTATAAATACATGCAAATTTGTTTTACTGTTTCCTTAAGATATTCTGGTTCTTTATGTCCAGAATGTGATTAGAAGGCCCTGGCATAATAATGAATTGTATTTCCTGTAAAGAGATGACTTCCCTTTTCCCTGCTGTAGGTGAGGAGTCAGAAGAAGATTCAGATTATAGTGAAGGTGGTGATGAAGATTTTGCTATGGAAAAGAAGAAAGCTAGAGGAAATAAAAAGAAAACCAAACAAAAGATGCCAGCTGAAAGAGAGAAGAAAACTCCCAAATCCAAAATTAATACTACAGGTAAGTTAGGACTATGAATTTGAAATAGACTTCTTCATAATAAAAGTTCCTTTTATTTTCACTGAAGGAATAGATAAATTTAGCTGATTGATTGCGGGGTTATGATGAAAGTGACTACATGCCATGTAAAGGGATAAGAGTAGAAAACAAATGCTAAAAGAAAAAATACTTTATAGTAAACTAATGCTCCTTACAATAAAAGCAGACAAAGGTGAATAGACAAAGTTCATTTTAGTTTTATGTAATGATATCTAGCTTAACTATATCACAATGAGTGATCTGGATGTATTTTTTTTAAATTAAAATCTCAGAAGTTCCTCTTGCAGTTGCATTTACAAATTTTTAATTCAAAGATAGCTAAACAGTACTAGTTATGCTAACCACTTGGCAAAAAAACATTAAATATGCATGGCATTCACAGTTAATAATTCACTGTGTTGCTACAACAATTTAAGTAGCTGAAGAAAATTCTTATCATGGCATTAATCTTGTGTCTTGTCATCACAGCTTGGTGATGTGTTTTAATTTCAGGTCTGAGTTTACAACATGTAATTTAGTTTAATATTAGTTTTAAATGTTAGTTTTAGCTATGACAAGGAATGATTTCCTTTGCGTAGCTGACTGAAGAATCTCCCCTCACAGAAATTTAGTATCTGGCTGGTCTTTGGAATAAATTGTTACACTGCTTATTTTCAAACCAGGATTGAAATTCCAGAGTATAACAAGACTGACTGTATCAATGTATACTCTTAAAGATGTGACAATGTAGTAATGGCCTCATTATTTCTCTCAATGCAGAGAAGTCATGCTGTACAATGATCTGTCATCTTACACCATATGATTTCTTTGCTAAAGACTATCTAAAGCCACTTTTCTTTTCCAACTAAGGACCACCTGTAGTTTCTCCTTCACGGATAGCAGAACAAAAATCTGAGCCAACACAAAAGATGATGTCCAGTTCTTCAGAACCAGTTGGGAGGCCTTTACATACATCAAGTCCTGTAACAGACAAGAAGTCTAAATGGATACCACCAGGTACCTGTAAGATTGTAACTAAAAACAAATATGTTAGTTAAGTTTTTGGCAGTCTCTCCTAAAAGCAAACACATGAACGGTACTTCAGAAAAATTACTGCCCTCTTATAAACAAAGGTATTATTTTGACCTTAGATTTAAAAAAAAAAGTAAAACCAGAAAAACTATTTCTGTGCTTATTTTCCTCTTACAGCATTATCCATAACTACTTTAATGTGGGGAGTTTAAGCAAATATTTTCCAGAGTGTGGATCAAATCTTAATCAAGAGACTGTCTTGTGGGCATTTCTCTCCTCTTAAGAGGTTGCTTTATCTCTTCTGTGTGCTGCATTATTTTCTAGTCTTAACAGATAATTTTGGAAAAATGTTCAGGTGTTTTAACTGCTCTAATGAAGCAAATGCTTAGAAGCTTTATTTTCTTAAGGTGTTTGAGCATGCAGCTGCTGACTCCTGCCTCTTACTGTGATTTTTCCTTCACATTTACTCTTCTGTACACATTTCTTTCTGTTTGGCTCCTTTCTCTCAAGCCTTCTTTTCCCACTTGGAATTATGTCCCATTGTGCGATTCCCTGTGGAGACCTGAAAATGTACACTACACTGGAAACAGTTTTTATGTGCTTGTCCAGTGTTGGTCCAGCGTGCTGCTGGTTACTTAAAACTGTGCACCGTACCTGCTGCATTGGCTCCCAAATAGATTGATTCCTGGTGAGTATGGTGATTTTCATGAGCTTATGTGGTATGTTCAGAATTTTTTGCAGTAACTTTAGAATACATTTTTGTTCTGTTACAAAAATTATAAAAGGACAACGGTTATATGATTTATTTTTTCCCCTCTTAACTTCGTACACCTTCTCTTTGTTCTATAATTATTTTCAGCTGCATCAGGAAGCAGTAATAACTCTATGAAATACGTTTCGGTTAAGTCGCCTACTCAGTGTCTCAGACTCGGCCTCTCCAGACTAGCAAGAGTCAAACCACTGCACCCCAGTGCTACCAGCAGCTAAGTGGTCGGTGACAAGGTGCCACGTGAAGGAACAGACTGTGGAAAGTGTTTTGCTTATAAACGGAGGGTGGGCAGCAAAAGCTTCATGGTATCATCCATTTTGGAGGACTGTTGTTTATGTACTTGTCTAATACTATCATGACATTTTAGTCTGCAAAATGTGAGGCATCCTTAAGTACTACTGAATAATACTTAATCAAAGTAACATCTGGGTCATCAGCTCTTTGATGTATTACAGAGATGTGGGTCCGATAATTTTAATTCTCTGATATCTAAACTCTTGGCATCAAAGTAGTCTAGACAGCACTGTCAGTTATGGAATTTGGTATCTCAAATGGATTCTTAACACAAGTGAAAGTCACAGTTTAAAAAATATTTCCTGGAAGAGTTACCACTTTCTGCCCCTTTCTTGGAAAGTTTGTCACCACTCTCTCAAAGTCTATTAATGTTTGTATATTCTGTATGTGGATTTTAATGAGTTTTTATGTATTATAAATGTTTTTTAGAATGTTGTATTTAAAAAAGGTAAAATAAAATATCTAATTAATAATATTAATTGACTTTATTAATTTTCAAAATAAGTTCTAAATTTTGGCTGGAGTCTGGCAAATATTTTTGCATGTGCATACTCTTATAGGAAGTCAGCAGGCTCAGACACTGAAGATTTTTCTTTGAGCTCCTTGGTTTTCATTGAAGACCACGATGCCAGGCATGGTTAATGAGTTTTGTGAAGCATTCAAGTGATAGTTACTGAGTAACAAGACTGCTCTCAAACTTAGGCCACAATGTATATAATTTTCTTTCTAAGCATATTGGCTATGTCAGATGACACAGCAGATGCATTTCTCCCTGTATTAAGGAATCTGGTCATGACGGAGTGCATTGCATTAACCAGGGGAATATGTAGCCCTTTTCATTACACACAAAAGCATGGTTCTGCCTAAAGTAAAACTGGTATGAAAAATTGTTTTTTAACTGTATAGTACTTACATTATTAAAACAAGATACTAATAAATGCATACTTATTAAAAGCAATATTCATATTGCCTTATGGAAGGAGTGAGAAGAAATCTGTGGATTAAAATCTGTTTCTCAGAAACAAGGAAATGTGGGCATTGTGACATATGATCTTGTATCATCCACATTCTGAATGCCTGTCTCCTGGCATGAAATCATATAGCCCAGAGTGGTGTGCTCCAGTGAGCTGGGCTAAGTGAGTTTAGGAGGGGAGACATGTGCCTGCTGCCTGTAGTACTTCTCTCACTCATTCATGAGTTGTCTTAGCATGCTTAAATGGCACATCAGGAAACAGAAGTTGCCATTAGATGAGCTTGAAACTGCTCCTAAACAAGGGTGAAACAGGAGGACCCACAAGAGGAAAGGTAGGTATCCAAGAATAATGCTTGTGACAACCAGTGGTGTCCCTCAAGGGTCTGTACTGGGACCAATGCTGTTTAGTATCGTCATCAATTATATTGACAGTGGGACTGAGTGCACCCTCAGCAAGTTCACTGACGGTACTAAGCTGGGTGGTGAGGTTAATGTGCCAGAGGGAAGGGATGCCATCCAGAGAGACCTGGACAAGCTGGAGAAGTGTGCCCAGGTGAACCTCATGAGGTTCAACAAGGCCAAGTGCAGGGTCATGCACCTGGGTTGGAATAATCCTTGTTACCAATACAAGCTAGGAGATGATGTGCTGGAATGCAGCCCTGAGGAAAAGGACCTGGGGGTACTAGTGGATGAAAAGCTAGCCATGAGCCACCAATGTGCATCTACAGCCCAGAAGGTCAACCGCATCCTCGGCTGCATAAAAAGAAGTGTGGCCAGCAGATCAAGGGAGGTGATTCTGCCCCTCTGCTCTGGTGAGACCTCACCTGTAGTACTGTGGCCAGCGTCGGAGTCCGCAACACAAAAAGGACACTGAAGTGCTGGAGTGTGTGCAGAGGAGGGCCACAAAGATGATCAAAGGGCTGGAGCACCTCTCCTACAAAGACAGGCTGAGAGAGTTGGGATTGTTCAGTCTGGAGAAGAGAAGGCTCTGGGGGGACCTTATAGCAACCTTCCAATACCTGAAAGGTGCCCATAAGAAATCTGGGGAAGAGCTGTTCACTAGGGCATGTAGCAATAGGATGAGGGGTAATGGTTTTAAACTAGAAAAGGGTAGGTTTAGGTTGGATATTAGGAAAAGGTTCTTCAATATGAAGGTGGTAGATCACTGGAACAGGTTGCCCAGAGAGGTGGAGGTCCCATCCCTGGAGATATTGAAGGTCAGGCTTGATGGGGCTCTGAGCAACCTGATCTGGTAACAGTGTCCCTGCTCACTGCAGGGGGGTTGGACCAGATGATCTTTAAAGGTCCCTTCCAACCCAACACATTCTATGATTCTATGATTCTATGATTCTATGATTCCATGATCCAAGACATATGTACATTTTGTTACTCCTCTCCTTGATTCCCTTTCTTTTGGCTTAGGTAACCCCTTTCTGAGATGTACAGTGGATAAGCAGCTGTAGCAAAGGGGGATGCACAGAGAGCCCTGGTCTTAAGTAATTTTCAGTCTGTCCTTGAGCCCCTTCTTAAGTTTGTATGGGTTTCCAGTTCATGAGGATTTTCCAGTATTTCTCTACTTTTTTGCTGAGTGAAAATTCCACACAGGCAATTAAAAAAAAATTCTGAAAGGGAAGTAGTAAATGTTCTTGATTATGTGTTTCTTGATCTGTATCTGACCTACAGAAAACAGGTTTTGCTGATGTGGAAATTATTTTTGTAGAAGATGACTTCTTTTGTGTACTAGATTATTAAAGGACATGGTCAAAAGCAGCCAAATGGATTAAGGGGCTGTAATTGTTACAGGTTTTTTTTGTTTTTCTGTTAGAGAGGTTGTCTGTTTATTCCAGCCACTTTCAACCTTGGAAAATTAATTTTTTTTCTGAAAACCTCATTTGCAGTTCCCTCATTGTTCTAAATTTTAAACAACGCTACATAGAATTGTCCATGCATCATTTTTCCGATGGTTGCACAGTGATATGACATGAAACACGTTTTGATCTCACTTGTGAAGCACTCGGAACGTGTGTCGGTTTGCATGTCAGAGTTTACAATTTTCACATCCCAGCTGTTTTAGACCTACATCTGTATCAGTGAAAAAGTAAGAACAAGATTGCTAGAGATTGCTATTTGTAGATATAAACTTTGCTGCCGACTCATCGATGTCACAACTGTAAGCTGATATCCTGTCCAGAACAGCACACAGTACTCAAGGTCAGGCCACACCAACGCTGAATACAATGCAACAATGGAGCCTATCAACCAGAACCACCAGGTCCCTCTCTGCAGGGCTCCTGCCCAGCTGTTCCTCTCCTAAATCGTACTTGTGCCCAGCAATACTCCACCTCAGCTGCAGAACCTGGCACTTGTTCTTGTTAAATTTCATCACGTTATTAATTGTCCAATGCTCCAATCTATCTAGAACCCTCTGCAAATCCTCTTGTTGCATTCAAGAGAATGAAAACCAAGCTTTTGGATCCAGCTTCCTCATTTATGTTCACTGACTCTTATCCACACTCGAGAGCTCCATTGCATAGTCTACATGCAAAGTCTGTAGAAAAGTTGTGTTTATTTTCTGTAGGAGTTTTGTTCACTAATGAGATTTGAAAGTGTGCTAAGGAAATGGGCACTATATTTATGAAACCTGAATTTTATACTGATTTTTAATTCTGTGGTTTTCAGAGAACAGCTCAGATAACACGGTCACAGATTATTATTTCTATGGTGTTGAAATGTCAGAGTGGGGTAAGGGAATTAGAGGTTTTCTTCAAAATATAATTTTATCAGTGTTATAAATATGATTGTTCTTAATCCTGGTTTTCTAGTCTATGTATAGACTACATATATATAAAATATTTTTCTACTTATAAGTTTTTGAAAATAAATAGTTTAGGCTTTGTTTCTATGCTCAGACTCAGCCCTCCACTGAACTTCAACAAAAGATATCTAAGAACTTGTAACAGAAACCATCTGTAAAGTTTCCTTTCTTGAGCATCAGGTGAAGTCAGTGTGGAAGAGATTCTGAGCAGTTCATAGCCCCAGTGTGGAGGCAGGATCCTGACAGAGGCTTCTCTAAATCTTCTCTGAGAGTGGTGGAGAGTCTCGAAGTCTAATGCTGACATGTTGTCATGTTGTTTGTATCTATGCTGTGTAATTCTTCCTCAAAATGTTGTTAACAAATTCATCGATATTGCCTTAGTACAAATTTATTGGTCTGAGTTTTTCCTTTGCTATTCTTTGTGTTGTCCTCATGTTTCTGGTAACACATCTGGGAAGCAGCACGTAAGAATATCCAACTTCTGCAGCTGAAAAATTAATGGAACTTAACTGACCAGCAGTTCTTAGTGAGCAATTGCTTCCGTTAGCATTATCTTGTAGAAAATGGTGCGTGCAGAGGATGGTGTGATGTATCTCTCAAATACATGTGCTGCTACCATCATCCTTAATCCATGCCTTTGCAAAGGGTTCCATTAATGACTTCACTGATTTTTTGCCTGCACATTGGTTGTCTATTTGCTTTTTATACATGATCAGTCATGTTACCATCATGAAGGCAAAGATCACTATTTCAACTTTCATTATTTCTGAAAAAAACCCCATAGTTTACTTTTGGTTCAGAAGCTCTCAGCTTGAGAGTAATTCATTATATAATTCAAAAGGACTGAAACCCAGCCCTCATTTCCCTGGTCTGTATTGGTTATTCTCAGACACTCTGCTAATATGAAATTCTGTGTCTTTGGTGTAGCTAAATAATAAAGGTGTAACTTAATGCTTACTCAGAGCCATGGGATTTAATAAGGGAAACAAACCTTTTCCTGTTATTTTTTGTAGTGGAAACAAGAATGCCCAAATGCCATTTCCTGACATCAATTGCATCAGGAATTCCATGCAACTCTGTGAGCTGCTCTTCCCTAAACTGATCTTCAATTTTTGACAGGGGGATTAAGTGTAAGTTGCAAGATGCACTATCGCTAGGCAGCTGTCATCTGTCTTTCTTGTTTGTTCGCTTTTGTTGTCTCAACTTTCTTTTACAAAACAGTCTAGTAATGTATCAGTGCAAACCACAAAGATGAAAAACCAACGTTACCACTTCCTGTGATCCTCTGCGCAGAAACCTGCTTTTTGCATTTTAAAAATGTTTGTCCTGCTACTTCAAATAAATATTGGTCTGTCTCCACTCGTGTGTGGCATCATTCTCTTGAGAGGAAGCCAAAAAGCTGTGAAAAAACTGTTCTTATTTGAATTAAGACTGTCTCTACCGTGCTGAATCTTTCAGTCCTCACACATCCAATATTCATGATGCTTGTGGACATTCTAGACAAAGACTTTGAGCATGCATTGTTTCCAAATGTTTGGGATATTGAAAATCTGAAATTTAATTTTGTGGGGTTTTTTTCTCTCACTGTTTTTTATTTTAATTGCTTTTGAATATAACTCTAAAATGTTAAAATTAGTTTCCCCTTGCCTTGACTGAATAAGAGTACAGAAGGACTTGTCATTGTGTGTAAAAGACAGGATCTGCATGTTCCTCAGCATAAAGCTTCTGCCTGACTAATGTCCAGGCATCTCAATTCCTCTCACTCATTTTTTTCATAATCACAGTCCTTGGGGCCAAGGCAATTATATTTATGGTGTCATTAAAAATTCTCTGAAGAACAAAGAAATAATCTGAAATATGAGACAATAGAACTGATCAAACATGAAAGACAGATGGTATTTATCTGCTTGGAGATAGACTATCTTGTAAAGTAGAGCCAAAGATGACAGATTATTTTTCTGTTTCCCTTCTTGAACAGATGAGAGATTTTACTTAACTATCTCACAGTTTTTTACTTCCAGTAAATCTGTGTAAATCTTGCTTTCATTCTGTTAATTTTGCAGGATTTATTAAACTGAAGGAGTTATAAGCAGGTAGTTCTTTTAGAAACACCTTGTGAACCCAATCTCAGCAGAAACATAAGACAATAGGAGCATATTGCTTAAAATGGGAACAGAAACTTGTAACTATGACGGAAATCAACATTAGAGGGCAGTACAAGAAGATATTTTTCCAGTACAGTAGATCTATATGGTTAGCATTTTAATTTGCAAAATGTATACATATCTAAGAGTTGGATGACATATGTGAGCACCAGAGGATGTAAATAGAAATAATGTACCACAATGAAATTAGGAAAAGAAGATAAAAACAGACAGTGAGACTATTAGGTGGTAGTTGCCAGTGTAGTTAGCTTTTCCTCTGTAGATTTTTTGAATGTATAGTATTTTGGCAGAAGGCAAAATAAGAATGAAGACATTTGGATATCTCTACTGTACTTGAATCAGCAGTGACTGGCGCTTCACAGTTATCAACAGCCTAGCGTTTGATTATCCAGTGACAATGAGTCTTAGAAAAGTGACAATTGACTCTATTTCCTATAGAAAACAAATTGCATTGGGTTTTCTGTGAGGGATTTGGGGTTGGATTTTTTTTTTCAGTAGTGAGGGACGGCTATGGAGACAGCCATGTAAGAAGCTGCTGAAAGCACCTGGCTCCAATCTGGATCCTCCTTTAACCAGGGCCAAGTCAATCAGGACTTCTGCGAATTTATGTATTTAAGAGAGGCACAGCCAATTGCCCGCCTTTTCCCTGGTCATGGCCCCAGTCCTGGCCCGTCCGGTCCAGTCTGGCCCCTACTTAATCTCAAGCCCTGCTGCAGCTCCAGCCCGAGAGAGCTGGGACCATTTGATGAACCGGCAGAAGAAACCTGCAGTGAGGAGGAGTGGGATGTGAAAAGAACAACTGTGCAGACACCAAGGTTGGTGAAGGAAGAAACGAGAGGGAGGAGGAGGAGGTACACAGAGCTGAGCTTCCCCCTGCAAACCAGGGTGAGAGTGCAGGTCGACTTGCCTGCAGCCTGTGGCAGTTCACCAGTAGGACAGATCCACATGAGAAGGTGGATGCCCTTGAAGAGGCTGTGACTCAGGGCAGTGTGTGCTGAAGCAGTTTGTGGTTCTACACGGTTCAGAAGGGAAGCCCACACAGGACCAGTTCATGAGTGAGGAAACTGCAGCTGTGGGCAGACCTACAGAGAGGTTTGTGGAGGACACCTTCCTGTGGGAAGGACATCATGTGCAAGCAGAGGGAGAGTGAGAGGAGTCCTCTGTACTCCTAAAGAGGAAGGAGCGGCAGACACGGGAGGGACTGACTACAACCCCCATTTCCACACCCCTGTGTCACTGGGCAGGCGGGAGGTAAAACAAAGTTGAGCCCTGGAAGAAGGGAGGGGTGAGAGGAAGGTGTTTGACTTTAAGATCTGGTTTTATCTCTCACTGTTCTACTCTCATGCTACTGGTAACAAAATTAAACTGTTTTGTTTTTTGCCCCATGAGTCGTCTGTCTTTTCCCACTGACCATGAGTAGTGAGCAAAAAACCCTCCCAGTCCTTTTTTTTTTGGTCTAGGCCCACAAAATTGCATCGTGGTGCTCAGTTGCCCAGTGGACTGAAACCACGACACGAATACACACTGATTTGAGACTAAACTTCTAAATCTTTTTTGTATTTGATGTCTATGATTCTTTGAACACAAGTGTTTTATAAAAAATACAATTATCACTTAATAAGTAAAATATGACATGACATGACATGACATGACATGACATGACATGACATGACATGACATGACATGACATGACATTACTAGGGCCCTAATGTATCTTGCTGCTTCAAACACCTAGTGTGTTTTGCTGAACAGGAAAAAAAATAAGCGGAAGGTATTCTGACTATCTATTTTCCAGCTTTTTTGAATATAAAATATCTAGTATAGAAAAACAAATGGAAATTTAATAAGCAATAATCATCTTACCTTTTGTCTAAGTATATAAACAACATAGTTTAATGTATTTTCATAGCCTTGGTGTATAATTCTTTTCCAGATGTTTGCTATAGTTTTTCTCAAGCATTTTTACCTGGTTAAAAATCATACAGATGTAATTTGAGAGTGTGATCCAGCTAATCCAGTTCCTCTGTCACCATTTCATAGGAAAAAGCTACCTACATGTCAGAAAATGCAAGAATAGCCAGATTTCTCCGCTTCCCCAGACCAGCTAAGTCAGGAAAAGGAATGTTTTCAGTGCAACCAAAGGTAAGAGAACTGCATAGACCTCAGAAGTTGGAGGCATAGATTTAACTTAGCAATAATTCACAATGCCATAGTGCTTTCATGTACTGAAATTAGGTAGCTAGTGTCCAGGCACAGTTGGTACGTAATCACTCACATCTTCCTTCATTCTCTGTGCCTCTCTCACAAAGGCCAGTTGCAGTTATGAACCTGTACTTGAAGCAGTGCAGGGAAATCTTTCGTCCTATGCCTTAAGACAAACCTCCCTCTAAGGAGTTGGAGAGGACCAAGGACCCTACAGTGGCAGGGTAGACCATGTCTTAGCTTGGCTTGCTCCTTTCCCCTCACACATTTGATTGCTCTCTCAGGAAGGCGCTGCTCTCCTGATTTTGCCTGTGTAGGATGTTCTGAAGAGCATTGCAGGCAGCTCCCACTCTCCTTCACAGCCTAGCACCCTGTGTGCTTCAGTGCACTGCACCTCTGTGACACAGCCACTATATTACTGATTACCTTCTAAAATCGTTGCCCAAATATTGTCCAAAAATTTCAAAGATATGTTGATCTGTCTCTTTGATGACTGAGAGAGACCCAGTGGTCTACTGACTGAGGGAATTGCTGACTGTTTGGGTTCTCTGTATGAAAATGTTTATGAAAGTGAGGGAATCAGTCAATGAGAGACTTGTGGAGGTAGCAATAGAATGAGCATGAGAGAAAAAAAATCAAAATTACATCTTTTTTTAAATAAATGTTTGTTCCAATCAATTTTGACAAAAGGAACATTTCCATGATATTTCCATACATCCGTAGTTTCACAGGTGTCTAGACCAGTCAGACTACAAAATAGCTGCCTTGCTCTTACTTGAACTCAAGTAATCACAGTATTTGTGATGTTGTTAATTCATTCTCAATAATAAGCCATTAAATGTGGAATTTATAGCTGATTTCATGATATTGTGGTTTCTTTTGGGTGCTACTTGTGATTTTCACCTTTGCTGAATTAGTCAAGTCCTGATTAAGAATAAAAATTATTAAAATTTTAAAAATGCCAGAAAAAGAGGCCGCAGCTTGCTGAGGTGTTTCTGTGCTCCCAGTTTAAATGTCAGACAGTAAAGGCAGTGTCAAAGGACAACAGATATGCTACCAATAGGGTACTTACATCAGCATGTCAAGGCAGTATAAACTGACAACCACTACTAAAAGAGGCATTCAGATACCTCCCTGAACTCGATCACTTGTCCTTAACCACAGGGAACTTTTCTACCACTGGATGGTGAATTGAAAGAGGACCAATGCAGGTTAAAACTAAGCTGAGTTTGCTTTGCTGGTTTAATTTTAACCTGAGTTATTTTTTGATCCAATTTATTGTAAGACTTATGAACATTTGTGCTGGCATGAAGAAAGGGACAGCTGAGGATTAAGAATAAATAGCAAAGGGAGAAGCAGACTTCCTTCCCCCTCTGCAGCCCCATTTTAGCTACAGTGCTAGTTTAAAAGGTTCATGAAACTAGTGTGCTCCACTCTGTCCTGCTGTAGTGTTTTTCAGTATGCCTGAAGAGACATCTTGGACATCTCCTTGTTGTTCTCAGCTGTTCTCATTTTGGATCCATCCAGAATGCTGTTATTAATTCTGAATGTTAATTTGATGTATGAAAGAGTAATTTTTTTCTTTAATGTGTGTTAATTAAACCCATGGTGGGGGAGAGCATGTTGGATATATGCAGTTTCTTCTGTATTTGGCATTTTTATCTGTGTATGTGAGAGATAGCTGCCATTTACCTACATTTTATCCTCTCAGAATAGGACATCGAATTTCAACCAGCTCAGTTCAGGAAATTCACTCAATGATTTAGGCCACCAGATCCAGATCTTTGATGTTTGCTTCAAAGCCAACTGAAATTGTGATCAGTCTTGGCTTCAGGAGGCTTTTGGTCAGGGCTTTTGAGGATAATATCCAATAATAACTAAGATTGGAATTATTTTTTTTAATAAATTATTTCCTAGTAACCTTGGAAAACCCAGCAGAATTCACTGCATGGAGCAGTTCTGATCTGATCTATGATGGATACCCTAAGAAGACCTTAAAGCAAAGCAACACTGTGTTCTCACTGCTTGGCATGTGCAGACTCTTCAATGTAGAAGAGTTTGGCTAAGCATTAAATATGTCTCTGTTTAATCAGGTTATGGCAAGAGAACACAAGGGCTTTTGACACTGAAGACCGCCTTAGTCTCAAGTGTACCAAGACCATGGAATTATACTAATTTAAGTCGCAGAGTTTCTTGCTTTCTGCACCTATTTTCAAATAGTGTTGTTAAAATCCCTTAAGGACCATTAGTTGAATGGCACAGGCATTTTGCTTTCACATTTTCCATGTATAGTGACAATTCATACTTAGTTATGCTTGGTCATAAATTTCAAAACTTAAGAACAATTTTGGTAATCATCTTTCTTTTCCCAGATCCCTATTTCAGTCCCATAAGCTGGAGAGCTCCAAATGAAATGCTTATATTCTGAAATCTTTTAAGCTGGTTTTGAAATATAGTTAAATGTTGGAATTTCACCCATAGAAATTCCAATGAAGTCCATCACATTCACTTCCTCCAGGGTACAGTTTGCTTGATTATGAATTACTCTGGCTTTAAGAAATCTTTGAGTACTGCTTGTTAAACATTATAATTGTTTCAGGAAGTGGAAGATGGAAATCATAGTGATAGCTTTATATAATTTGTAACCATCAGAGTTTTAAAATTCTCCTTGCCCTTGACTACTTCAGCATTCATTGAATTTAGTCATATCTTACATCAATCAGAGGCACTAATTTTCTGCAGAACATGATGTGTGCTAAAGCTCTGTGTCTGCACATATGAAGACCTGGCAGGTTCTTCATAACCTAGTGGGTTCTTTTTAATAATGTCTAGTTCTTTTATTGTGGATTTAGGTAGAACTTAAATCCCTTGTAAAAGATGTTCTCTTTGGCTGCATTCACATGGCTGTGCAGAAGTAACCATGAAGCCATTGCCAGCCTGCCAGTTTTGGAAAGGCAGGCCAGCTGGTATGCTCAAGAGAAAGAATCCTTAAGTGAACATTTCTGAGCTCGTTTTCCTGCCACGTGAATGGGTCTTGGCACTCTTGTGCTTTGCCTGCCTGCCCCCATCCCATTCCATCTGCCCTTCTGACAGATCCCTGCAGCCATCGCTGGGCAGACACCATGGCCCAAAGCCTTTTCTAGGAAGGCTGAAGTGTGCCCACAAAACAGAGGCAGATGAGATATATTTATTAAGGGCTGACTGAATTTAGGCTACCTGCAAAGGAACTGTAAGTGTGAAGTGGAGAGCTGCCAAAGTTCCTGGGAACATTTAAATCAGCAAGATGTAGATATAGCACTGAATAGTTTTGAAACCATCATTTAAAGAAAAGTCATGGTCTGTATGGGATATATTTTCCACCTCTAATTTATATGGCTGTATATAGAAAGTCTGATTCTCCTCATTTATCACCTTTGTGCACTTCATTACCTCCAGTGAGGTTGTAAAGTGTTAATAAAGTGTATATTATCTGCTGAACTGTGTACACTTTGGGGCATGAGTGAGCTTGTCTCCACTAAGATAAACTCCCACTTCTTTTTTTATTTGCTTTGATTCATCTTCCTTGCCAAAGAAATTTGGAGGCAGATTTTTCCAGCTGCTCCTGGAAGAGTGGGGAAGTATGTTATTAAAGTGATGTGAAGCATTCTGTCCTCCACGCATCACAGCCAGGCTGTTGCTAAGCAGGAACTGTGCCTAAGTCCCAGATTTTGATCTATATAATTCCTGAGACATGTTACCCAGCACATACTGCAGTAGCTCCTCTGTACACATTTGGTTTTTATTATTTTAATTTTTTTTAATTCAATTATCTGCTCTACTTGAGTTCTGCATTCAGAACTGAACTGTTCAAATTTGAAAATGTTTTCTCTTTTTCTTAAATTGTCTCTTCTTCCAAGATTCTTCCCAGGTTACCTACTATCAATCTCTGTTATTTAGCTGCAAAAGCCTGTGATTGCCTCTTTGTGTGTAACACTTCACTGCTATGAAGTGCTTTTTCTTTTTACCTCCACTTCTACCTTCCTGTTGGGTATGACCACTGTTGTCAGCTTTACATGAGACAGCATTTTGTGGATCAGTCCCTGCCTAGTGGTGTTAAGTATCATTAACAGCACAAAATTGTCCCAACACCTGACTGATAACTCCAGTCAAATAACGTATGAAAACATTAACCAAAAAAGATTCATCAAAGAAAAACTCTTTAAAGAACTCCAAACCTAAGCCGCAAATGAATGTCATTCATTACAGGCATCTATATTGATTAATATGCATTAATTTGCTTTGCAATTTTTGTACTTTTTGTATAGCAAAGAGTTTGCTCCATGTGGGTAGCTGCAAGTATGAGAGGTGTAGTGAAGCAGCGTGAAAGCATAGAGGAGGGTGTTGAACTGTTATGTGTATAGTTTTAATAAGCCAATGATTTTATTTCACTTGAGCACTCTGTATGAAGAAGTGAAGCGATTCCTTCTGATGACAGAAGAGATATGGCCTATAATTAGCAGAAGGTCTCTAGAAACTTCTAGGGAAATACAACAGTAAATTAGTTGCAAGACCGACTGGAAAATATTAGTGTAATGTAAATTGGAAAGGTACAGGAAGACACATAAAGTCAGTATCATTGTTGCTTGATTAGGCCTGGGTTCTGTTCAGCAGAGAGGCAGGACATAGCCACTGTAAGGTGGGCAAACATTTAAGTACTGAAGTAGATGCTGCAATGGCAGAGAGCACTGTAAGTTTTACTTACACCTAGGAAGGTGGTTCAGCTCTCAAGAGTCTGCGACATACCTGGTTGGGAGGTCTACACTGGGAAATGGGGATATCTGGACCGTGCCCTGCTCAGACACACATTTGTAGTGCATAACCATTCCACAAGTGCAGATCAAATCGTGCCCTTGCAGGAGGTACAAGTTAAATTTACACACAGGCTCAGCACCTTTTAATATCTGTTATTTTCCGAATGTCAGTGAAATTTGCTCTAGCACTATAGTGATGTCAAGACACTGCCATGCACTGGCACTTGTAGAGCTTTAAAAGGAGATGGTGCACATTGATTTAGCTGTTTCTCTTCTTCTCCCAAATCAATCTAACTTTTTAAAGTAGCTGAAACCAGACTCAATTTGCCCCCTTCCAACACCTCCAAATTAATTTGCAATGTAACATAACCTACGCTAAAATGATCAGAGCTATTGGGCACCTTTTGATTGTCAGGTTCATAAGTATCATGTTTGTGAACACTAGGGCACTCCTGACAGGGTTCTCGATGCTTGAATGAAAACTCACATTTCACTTTTTGACTTGTTTAGTTCATAGTGAATTTGGTTCAGGAACTGGGGGATGATCCATCTTTCACTAGATTCACAAAAAGCTTGTTTTTATACAGTTTGTCCTTTTCCCATCACTTTCCTTGTCTCCTTTCAAGGTCTAAATTTGACTCCCAGAAAGAGAAGAACACATCACTGATGTGAATTGGAGCAGGATATGAAGGCAAAGGCAAAATTCTTCATTACAGACTTCATAACGCAAGCTCTTCCATTTATTTCTGTTATTGCTCTATCTCCTCTCATGTGGAACAAACTCTGCTGATTCTCTGAAATCTTTCTTAGGCTTTGAGATTCTATTTGTTTTGTAAAAAAAGTTCTGGTCTTCAGATTTTATTGTTTGTTTCTTTTTTTCAAATTAAAACTCGTTTGGGTTGTGACTTGTTGGCATTGATGTTTTGTCATCCAATTGTCTCTTTTCTCATGTTTCTCTTTCCTTCCCTCCCATTTTTTTTCAAATTTCTAAAAGAAATAAAAATTGAATAAGGAGAGAATATCATTTCAATGCCTCTGTGATCCTGAATTTTTTGCATGAAAACATTTGAAATAATGTTCTAATATTATTAGTGTTTGTAAAATGAATTTTAACATTAAAAATAGAAGAAATTTAAGTGGTATTAATTTCGACCTTCTCCAAAATGCAGATTTGGAAATTTATTTTCTCTTTCTCTTATTCCAAGCACACTATGGCTTTATTGTCATTTATTGTAATCTTTCTTTCACTTTGACAGAGATATTTTTCCTGCATTTTTCTTCTCTTTATGAAACATGAAATGCTTTATCATTCTCAGAAGAAAAGTAAAGAAAATAATGAATTGAGTCTAGGTGTTAGCTATTCCCCCATGGAGCCTGTCAGGAGTACAAAAATAGATTACAGCATGCTGAATAAAAGATCACTGAAGTCTGTTCCCTTAATATTCAAGCTAAAAACTGCTCCTTCTGCAAGCATTTGTTTTGCTGATGGAATATCTAAAAGGCTGTCAGGGCACATAGAGGATGAAAATTTAAGCACAGACAGGACTACCTAGAAACAGTCATTCCAAGATTGCAAGTAGCTTTGAGGGCTAAGAGGAAGCTGTGAGTGAAATGCTTGGAGGCATTCTTTGGATTTTCACTAAAACTCTAAATTGCCTTTGAATTACCTTCATTAAACAGTTTATGTTTATAGCAGGAGTGCTAAAGCTATGGCTGTGTCTTAGAAAAAGAAAAAAAAAGAAAGAATAAAGAAAAGGAAAGCAAATGATGCACCTTTGGTGCCTCAAGGGACGGTTTTGCATTCGTGCTGAGCCTAATTGATGAACGTGTTGTGCTTGCGCTAAGTCCTCAAAGACTTCACAGCACGTCAGCAAATATGCTACTATTCACAGTTCAGTTTGATAATATTTGGACTGTGTTAGTGCTGTGGAACTGTGGTAAAACAACATGTGATCTGATTACGGGCAGCTCACCCATAAAAATCATCAATCAGCCCATGCTATTATTCATAGAGGGGCACCTGTGTAGCGGAGTTGGATTAGATGAACAGTGGCATAAGGTTTAAATTACAACGAGAACAATTTAATGGAGACAGATTTAAACCATGGAGCTTTGTCATTATGGGGAAAGAAAGGAGCAGCAAGAGCTCCTGTGATTTCAGCTTCTTCAGAAACTCTTGTTTACGAATGAGAAGAAATAGAAGAATCCAGCCTAAGGTAATAGTGGTTGGCATTTGTTTCTGTTGTTTGATGTACAAATGTTTGCATTAGGTTATGACATGCCTATTGTGTGGAATGGAAAATAACTTAGAAAACAGAAAAAAGATAGTTTGATCAGTTGTACCATCTACCATCAATTCCATATGGTATTTTTATTGGATTAATTGTTATCTAAATTTTTTTGGAGAAGGGGAATTAAGATTACTATTTGTAATGAAAACACTAACATTATTAAAGCTGCAAAGTTAAGAACTGTTAACATTTTTAAGTCACAGGAGTATTTTATAGGTTTCTGAATAAAAGGTGTGCAAACGTTTTGTAGAATCCCAGAGTACCTAGGGTTCAGCAAAAGATTTCAGACTGACCTTTTGGATTATGTGAGAGGCTTTGTGGTTTACTAAAAATATATGTATATTGCAGACAGCCAGTCTATCTTTTATTTTAGAGAAAAAAAGATACTCTATAGAAATCCCAATGAGTTGTATTCATCTTAAATCAAAGTTTTGCCTTTTTAAAAATGCTTGTTTCTAAGTTTGAACCTAACATTTGATCATGTTGTTTAAGCTGACCTTTTACAGGAAAATCAATGTGAGGTGTCGTTCATTGATCTGCTGCTAATTTTATACTGGTATAACCCCTCTGAAGTAATAAAGTCATGAAATGGTGCCCCTGGTTTTCTTCCTCAGGTGGCACTATTTAGGAAGTCATCTGAATGTATAGGTGAATGTCTGATGTCACTAGTACTTGGAAAGGTATTTAGTAAGTGCAGTTATGAACTATATAAAGACTGAGAGGCTTTGATTCTTCCAGGCCAGCCTCTCAAGCTTCCACTTCCATTCATCACAAGGGTGACACAGATATTTCCCAAGTCTGACCTGCAGATTGGTAGAGACAGATGGAGCTCTTTCTTGAAAGGAAGAGCTTGCAGGGCTTTCAAGGCTTGATAGGAAAATGAAAAATTCCTTTCCATCACCATAATGAACTTATATGCCTATCATATTTTTTTTCCCTTTGACTTTTCAACATATCTAGAGCTGTGTTTCATCTGTGCACCCCACTTGGTTTAAATCAGCTTATCTGGTTCATGTCCAATTCCTGCTTCTCATGTGATTCCTCTTCAGTTTGCGAGTCCAGGAATAACCATATTTTCTGTTCTGGGAATAGTCCTAAGAACAGATTGATGCTTTAGAAAAACCTCTTAGAGTACTGATTTCTAGGCTATGTCTTCTGTTTGTCCAGTCTGTTTCCTAGAAATGATGGTGTCGCTAGGGTCCTGGTGTCTTCATACAATCAAACAGCTGTTTGGAAAATCCTCATGTATCCAAATTCTATTTTAATTCAGTTGTGGACCCTTGCTCAGACATTAGGAACTATCTCCCAAGGTTATGATAATTACGTCTTTAGGTAGACATTGCCTTAATTTTCTCCTATATAAAACTGTGTTCATGATTCTTATCTAGCCCTTCTAGAACTTAACAGAATTATTAACTATTTTTTCTCGTTTGCTAGGAGAAAGAGCAGATCCTAACCACTATAGGAATTCTAAATAAACTGAAGAGCTGACTTTCTAGCAAATAATTTAAATGTTAGAAACTTGACTTTGTCATATCCCAAGCTTTTGCACTCTTTGGTGGAAGACACATTCTAAAGAAGTAAGAAACTGTGTGACTGGCTTTTCCATTTGTCCAGGAAACTTGGACTAACTGGTTCATCTGGTGGCATCTTTGCCCAAGTAAATGAGTGCAAAACCTTAATTCACCCATTCTCTTTGCATTGATTTTGCAACAGTCTTGTTGACATAGTTCATTTGCTTTATTACAGCAAATGGAACAGGACTGATTTAAGAATTTCTCTGCAACACCACTCATGTTATTCTTCAGGGACTTTTGGTATTCACCTTCTCTGTTTCAGCATGCAGTGGCAGCACTTGACTTTCTCCATGGCACTGGCGAGGCCTGTACAGATGCCACAGCACAGGGCTGGAGACAAAGTGTTCAGTTCATTGTTTCTCTGTATCTTTTGTCCTCACTCAAATCAGTGAGATGACTGTAGGGGGAGTGAAATGTTTCCAAATCAAATATAGCACTTGGTATCCCTTTTGTGTTAGAGGAAGTGGCTCTGCAAGGTGCAGTTCAGTGCAAGAGGAGCACAGTAAAGAGTATAAAGAGTAGAATTGATCTAATTTTAGGGATATAAAAATTTGGGATAGCTCGTCTACTCCTTCTCAAGCCAAGCCAATAAAAAGACAGGGGCACATCCACAGGGAAATTTGTTTATCTTGAACATTTAGGCTAAGTTGGAATGAATCCTATTCCTACTCCGGAATACCTGTTCCTTTGCAGGGTAAGTTATTTAATTTCCTTTGTCTCTAACACTATTCTACTTCACATAGATGTTGCCAAACTTAATAAATTTGTAGTTAAGATTTTGTCTCTGTGATGATCACAGCCAGTGATCATATCCACAAGGAATTTATCTACCATTGCACTTGGCTCCTTTAATTAAATATCTTTCAGAAATGGGTATTTTTTTTTAAATTAGTGATGAGGACCATAAATATTTTCTTCAAACTTAACAAAGCTTCTTTGTAATTTATAGCTGAAACATTTTCTGTGCTGCTTTTTACTTCAATATATAATGACTGAAACTTAGTAGTAATTCTGACAGATTTCTCTTCTTTAGAGAGAATTGTTGAGAAATGTAGGAGAAAACTTCATACAGTGTCTTGTGTGGTCAAAAATTAGTTGGTCCTCTTCAGGTATGAGAAAAGAATCATCTTAAAGATTGTTTTATTCCTGCATGACTTACCACAGTAAACATGAATATGCTTACTAGAAGGTAATAAATGAAAATGAGAAGAATAGAAAGCGCTACAAAAAAACAGAAATAGAACAAAGAAAATAGAGAACTACTTTATTCCCCATTATTGGGGGATATTATTCTTAATGTGGGACAGTTGAATGCATGGTCAGATCTGTACTTCACTCCTTTCTATATGTAGGCCATCCTGGGAATGTTAATAGTTTCTCAACAAGAGTCAAAACTTGAGGTGGAAAGTTATGGCCCAGAGGGTTGTGAAGATACATAAAGCTGTATTATAAATCTTTTAAGTAAAAGAATGGCTGTGCTACAACAAGCCAGAGGGAATGTAGTGTGCAGCTTTCTGTCACATATGCCACCTCATATACCCAGCACAGCTGGTCAAAAGAGCACCACCAACTGCTATTAGCAAGTGCCAGTAGTGATCATGATATTTCCCCATCTATGTGGTACATGAATGTGGTCTGCACTGATAATTTCCAGTATCACAAATCCATATTTTCACAGTTAGAATATATGTCACACACTACATGATTTAAATGCTTTCTTGTGAATGTTAGTGAAAATTGCTCAGAAACGCTTCATATACCTCTGGGATACAAGAGCTGCAGCATAACTAGCTGTATGTGCTTGCACATGCCTGTTGGTCTGAATATGTTTTTGTGAGAGTGATTTAACTTAAATACTTGCATGTCTGTGCTGTTTAATTTGTGTTCTAGCACATGGCATTTCCATACATTTCCAGGGCTGAACCAGCCCTGCTGGCATGACAGTATGTGCAGTTATTTGTCTAGAGAATGAGAAGTTTCTCTTGTATGTGAGGTGTAATACTGGGGAGGGTTTGTTGACTAGAGAGTTGCCAAGCTTGAAAGAGAGTAAAAGTGGGAGTGATGGAACTGGGAGCAATGTGCCTTTTAGTATGGTGCACTTCAGCAATTACATTAGGCAAGGGCATTGCTTGGAACACCATGAATGCAAAAGAATAGTTGTTGGTCCTTTGACCACACTCTAAAAAGCAGTGCTCATTCCAGGAGCATCAGTAGAAGTGGCAGCAGCCTGTTAGAATAGCTTCTGTGGGTGAGCATGTATTTCTTCTTCGAAAACCCTGGTTTCTGACTGAAAATATAACTATTCTAGGTTGTCGACAGATTTAAGACCAGCAGGGAACATGCCATTCCTTGGCTGTATGAAGGAGGAGAGCACGTTGTATTTTTGGTTTTAAATATTCCCCTAAGGTGGTTGGGGGATAGGTACACCTCCATCAGTGCTCTGTCACATGTGCACAACACTCAAAAGAGGAAAAGGAAAGACAGGAAGGCAATTAAGCTCTGTCTCCTTATCCACACTAAAAGAAGAGCAACAAAATGCAGAGCAGCTCTGCACTGGTGCTAACAAGAACCACTGACCAAGGTGCCACAGTTTGGTCCTTAGTAAATGACACATAATATCCAATGAGAAATCAATCCTTGAAGTATTAATTTATTTTCATTTTCGAGGCTCGCTATCTTGGTGAAGAGATTTTACTCACTGTATAGCAAGGTCGCTGTGACAAAATTTGAAAAAATACAAGTTCAAGTGTTTTTTGGTATCACAAGCGCATGAGCTCAGTGAGAAAGAACAGACTGAGACGGCAAGGAGAACAGCCAATCCTGTTATATTTCTCTTTCTTATTACTGACTTGCCATGATAAATATGGAAAATTATATTTGGCTAGAAGGAGGCTGAGAAAGGGAACAGATGGCCACCAAAAGAATACTAGAGCAGCTAATAGTCACTGGCATATTTCCGGGATAAAAATTTAAATCTGAAGCCAAGCAGGAGGTTTATCCATTTTCTCTGATCAGGGTACCGTGTATGAAACTGATCCTGCTATGCTCTGACTAGATGAAGGTGGGCTTCCTGAAATGCATTCACCGAATGGAATAAACAGCCTCTATCCTGCAGTTAACGGCTCTTGCAGCTATGCTGACAGAAATAGTTGACAAGGTGGGGAAAATGTTTATGTTCCTACTGTATTTTGAGTGAGTGAGACTGCATTTGATATAGCTTTTTAATATATTGCATGATTTAACATCTACATTGCATTCTCTCTATGTATTCTTCAGTTTTGATAGAGGACAGAGAAAAGAAAGTGCCTATTTGAATGAGGAGACAATAGAGTCTATATTTATATAGTTGTGTATTTTACAGTTTCTAAAGTTCTAATACATTTCTGATTTCTATGATCAACTAGGTACTGAAAAATATAAGGTGAAATTTTGGGAATTATGCAAATGTGTAACAATTTCTGATTTTGCAGAATGCTGTATGCTCAGTACTTAAAACTCCTTATGACTGCAGACTAGGTAGTGAATGAGGACATTGTTCTGTCTCTTGAGTGATAATTGGAATTAGCAAGGTGATGTCCAGTAATGCATAATCTGAAGGGCTAGAATAGCAGGAGATGACAGTTTGGGATTGAAGTGCAATATTGGAGTTGTAGGACAGGCCAAGAGCTATAGGAAGAGGACAGGACTAAAAGGGAGCGAAAGAGTAATTGCTGCAGTTTTTCTTTAGAGTGCTTCTGCCAGAATTAAACCAGTCACTAAAGCCCAGCTGTAGACTCAGTACTAGATGTACAGGATTTTGCTAGGGCAGCAGCTGATGGCTCATCTGGATCAAGACCATCAAATAAATCACTGTTGTGGACTATCTGATCAATCCACCTGCTCCCCATTCAGCCATTGGCAGGACTGTTGTAGGCACAGGTCAGTATTTTCACTGCTAAAAGATTATTTGGGAGAATGTTATGAATGTTGATCAGTTACTGATTTTAAAGTGTTTTGAATAAACTGCCCAAAGAATGCTGAAGAACTATGAACCCTTAATAAGTAGGTTTTGAGAAAAAGAGACAAAGAGAATCACAAATTTCCATGATTAAAAAAAGGCACAGCCATAGGCTGATGAACTGATTTTGCTTTTGCAGTGTAAAAGGAGAAATGTTCATCTCAAAATCTTGCCAATCTTTCCCCAGTGAATGGAAATCAGGTGTGTTC
>NW_010205046.1:0-8657 GCF_000695765.1 Mesitornis unicolor | reverse complement strand
GAAATAGATTAATTCCAGCAGCACATTTTGGTGCTCACTCACGTGTTTCCTTAGCTCTTGCTGAGTTTTAAAGACATTTTGTGAATTGTTCATGCTTAATTAGTAATTGCAATATATTTTGAACTTTGTATTTAGTAGTATAGACATCACTGCATAGCCTTTTAAAAGTATTACTAAGAAATAAAATGCCATTTTGAAGTAAAGAATTTTTACAGTCTGTACAGGTATGTGAAGTCCATTGTTGCTTTGGCTTTCAGTGATACATGTCTGTCTCTAAAATCCTGGCTTTACATTAACTTGTAGTTATAAAAGCACAAAGTGGTTAAGCAGTTGTCTCTAAACAGAGTGTAATGTTTTCATTAGCTCCAGAAACTGAAAAATAAAGCTAGCTGGGAGTAAAGAAAAGTAGGGAAAAGTATAATATACACTGAAATGAATATTCTTATTAAGACCTGGGTTGATATACCCAGGTTATGAATGTGGATCCCATCATCTTCATAACAAATGTGATTCTTCCTTGAAATGCACAATATGTAGTTTGCATGTGTTTGTCTGTAAAAATATTCTGGCACTGGGTTTTCCGTAGATCATCTATGTAAATTCACACTGGAAGATAGTGACCACAAGGACATTGGGTGCGCTGGGCACAGTATATCATGCTCTAGGACATTCATATGTAGGGTGCAATAATCCAGGGGTTTTCTTTGGGGGGTGTTTGTTGTGATGGGGGTGTTTTGGATTTGCAGAGCATAATCCCTTACCCCTGGCCAGCTGATCTCCAATTCCAAAGGTGGGAATTACTGTCCTGCAAAATACAGGTCTTAGTATCTTTCCCTTTCCTAATATTCTCTACTCCACAGATACTCATGACCTTTCCTCTAAAACTGCACCCAAATAGCATTATAAGGCTAAACCCAGTGCTTTTCTCAGCTTGTTCTGAATCTGAAGTTTAACATTTAAGCTTGCAGAAAGACTTACGTATTTGTGGGGTTTTTTTCTCCCCTGACTTTTCAAATGAAAAGAAAGAGAAAATACCTGCCATGGACACTAGCAGCACAGTTGTCCAAAGAGCAGTTTCTAGTTGGTCTGCTCAGATTTAGTGGTGTCTTCATGGTTGACACTGAGACAGCTGCACCTGCATATCAGAGGGCAGCATTTCCTTTGCATGATCAAGTGGATTTGTACATAGAGTTTTCTCTCTAAATTCAGTTTGGAGGTGTCTTTTGGAGGTCTCTAATCTAGACTCATCTCCAAGGATAGAGATGCCACAGCCTCTCTGAGCATCTATCCCATATTTACAGAGCAGAATGTGTTAGAGCCATTGTACGCGTATCTTCAGCTTGATCTGCACCTTTGTAGCAATGCTGACGTGCTTTGTACATATGAAGGTCACTGTGTGTGCATGGATCAGTTTGTACACCCACATCTGTCACCCACTACAGCTCTTGTATATATGCAGTGTCTTGGCATAGATGATTTTTTTGACTGTGAGTGGAATGACATTGTGTCTTAGAGCCCAGGGACAAGCCAGCACATTTGATTAACCCAATGGGGTTCTCTTCTACCACTTGGAGTAGAGCTCCAAGCTGCTGAGCCACAGAGCTTTCAGTATGTAAATTATTGTAGCGATTTCTGCAGTGCATTACAGTCTATCATTGGACAGAACTGTACAGTTCTACTTATCTTGTTCATCTTTATTTAAAAAAAACTGCTGAAAGTACTAGTAGAATCTTTAAAACTATAAGCACTTTCCCCAAGTTTCTTTTTCTTAAAAAAAAAAATTGTTGCTAACATTATCTGCCCTAAACATTGATTTGTGTTTTTATAAAATCTGCACCACAAGTTGAATCAGTTTAATGCTGCTATAAACAATGGGTGGGCTCACAGTCTACCTTGTGAGGCAGTTTAAAGCTGTCTTTCCAAGCAGGCTTACTATCTGCTTTCAAGCACTTATTTAGGGATGGCAAAGGCCCACCCTTCCCCTTCGCTGACCACATGGGCATATCAAGCATGCTGAGAGGCATAATAGGCAAGGCAAGCTGTCTCTGCACCTGCCCACAAACCAGCTGTTCGACTGGGAGAGGAATTGCTAGAGCGTAGCATGCTTTCTGCAGCTTTTGTGGTCCTCTGTAATACAGGCTTTGCCACAAAGGAAATAAACACAGAAACCATACAGAGATATCAGGGTTGTTTTTTTTTTTCCAGAATCACTTTCATTAAAGCATCATTTTGTGTTTGCAGTCTTCTGTGGATGCATTTTCTCAGTCTCAGCTGACTGTTCAAGAGAGACATCATCTGGGATCTAACAGAGTCTTCCATCAGGTAGGTGACTTCAGCTGACTTTGAAAACATCTGAATGCTTGCTTTCTAAGAGACTCCTTATAATAAACCTATCTGAGCAGAGGGAAGTCCTTTTTTCCCTGCCCTCTACCATTACCCTGTAGCTGTGTAACTGTCCAAGTACCTGCAGGTATTTTGTTCTGGCTAGCTGTTCAGTAGCCTTTTGAGGCATTTCTTCTGCCTAGACACTTCAGTTTCTTGAAGCTTTCATGAAAAGTCCACTGGAATCTCAGTTATAACGTTTCAAAGACTTTTCCATTGTATTGGAAAAGAAAACGTACTCATTCGGGTTGATTGGATTGAGAGCTTTGTGTTTCTTTGCTTTTTGAAAAAAGTTCCAAACCTCTCCTTTGTTGTCAAATGCTTGACAAAATATGTTTCCATCTTTGCCCAGTGACAAAAAATTAACAGGCTTTTATGGGGAGTGGCCTTAATTCTCTGCACCTTGTTCTGCGTTTGACAGTGCGTAGTTGTTCTATTTTAGGTTTATTTGAAATTCTTCATTATTTGCCAAAGAATGTCTGCCTTGAAAATTTTCTTTGCCAATAAAAGTGTGATTTCTCTTACTTTAGATATCAAAGAATATTAGAAGTCTTAACATTCATAAAACCTCATGCTTAAATGACTGACTTCAAACAATGAGTGGTATAGAAATATTTTTCAAATAGCAAATGGGAGAAGTCTAAATGAAGGACTAATAATCCTGGAGCTTTCAAATGAGTATAAGCATTTATTTTTCAATAAAGTTTGCACAGAGTTTGCCTCTTCCTCACTAATGAGAGATGCAAGAAAGGGGCCTAGTCAAAGTGAACTCTATGGGAAATGTGGGGGAAGGAAATATTGAGGAACCAGTGCAGGGTCAGCCCTCCCACTGTCTCAACCCTAGCGTCTGGCAGCTGTCCATTTCTCTTGTACTGCTGGGAATAGCTAATAATGTTGCCTGTCACTTACAATTCATGCCTGCTTATTACCCTGCACATGCTTTATTTTCCTCGCACAAAGGAGTCCTGCTGCCTGGAATGGCTGTTCAGTTTCCAAGCCCAACCACCTTTTCCATCTGAAGTAGTCAGTGCTCTTATGCTGGACGGAGATGCTCTTGCCGGGAAACTTTCCTACATGCCCTAAAATGTGTCAGGCTGCCCGATTGCCTGAACAACCTCCTCCGGCCCATAAGCTCAATTGAGAGCTACTGGAGAGTATCTGTTCTTTTCCCCTACGCCATTAGGTGTCAGAAGTGAGCCACACACATTGTCCAAGGTTTTAAATCCCTCTGTTTTCCGAAGCTGCTACAGAGAATTGCTTGCTGGGTCGTTATGTAATATTTACTTATTCTTTCTATTTAGAAAGTCAGTTGTGGTGTTCTTTCCCTCCCACATCTGGAAGGTCAAGCAAAGCATGGTTTGGTTGCAGATGCTGCAAACCTTCCCTGCCTTGAAAGCAGCCTGCCTCAGATAACAAAGAAGAGCTTACAGAATGTCCTCCCTTTTCTTCAGGTGAGTGAGTTATAAAGCTCTTAGATATCTTGCGTTTTACTGGTTAATCAACTTCTCTCTAAATACTGCTAAAAGAGTGTTAGTGGCAAAGTGTCACAAGCATGTTTGTGCATGGGAAGAGAGAAATAATTTAGTGTCACCATCTCCATCAGTTTCTGTTTTCAGCCACAGTTAAAGAGAAAATAAAGGAAGAACTGTAAACAGTCAAATAGCTAAATTGCTTACAAGCATGGTTGTGTGTATCTCTAGATATTTTAACAGACACCAAATGTCACCGGAAATTTTTGAAGTCATCTTCACTTTTGACATTCCTTCTTTCTCATTTCTTCACAAATCCCATGTCTATTCACTATCTGAACTCTTACTCCTTTGCTCCTTCTCTCCTCATCAAATCAGAGACCTGCACTACTCACCACCACTCTTTTTTTCACCTTTCTTCTGCTACAGTGGAGTCTCTATTGAGAGACTTGACAGGTTTTATGGGGCTCCAATATGAAGTCTTTTCAGATCTCTTGCACTGGAAATTCTCACATAATGCATTTTGTTTGGAAAGTTATCTTCTGAAATACTTTGACTTTGAAATTGGCAGCTTGCTACTACAACAAATTATTTGATTTGGTTAGGTGGGTGTGTATCACTGGGCAAAGCTACGAGATGTAAAATAGCATGAAGGATGCAAAATAGCACGAACAATTATGTGGAATGGCTTAGTCTCCAAGATAATTTAAATTTTCTTTAAAGCTTAATTGTATGGCCTTCTTAAGTCAAACCTGCACTCAGCTCCTACAAAAGCCAATGATTAAGCTTTGCATCTGAAAATGAACTATTCCCCCATTTTATTTTCTGTGAAAAGACTAGTCCCAAGCATTTCCCTGAGGTTTTTATTTTTTATTCTTTAAAGGAAATTTATAGACTTCTATAAGAAACTGCATAAACACCAATAAGAAGGTTTTTTGCTTGGTTTAGAAATGCCAAGGGACAATAAACATTTCAATCTAGAAAGCACAATTATGTGCTGTCTTGGAGACCTTTTTTGTTTAGTCTTCCTTAAAAATAACACAGCATTGCTTTATTGAGGGAATGTGTATTGGAATGGGGACTAAGTGAAGTTCTTAAACTGGGGCTCAGCAGGCCAGTGGTAGGACTGGCCTGTGTCAGCACAGACCTGTGCTTGAGCTGTTCAGGTGGTGCCCCTCATACCTGGCTGCCCTGCTTTTGTATCAGTTAATATTGCAAAAAAAAAGTAGCAAGGTTAGATGCAAGTATGGGAAGATGATTTCATTGTAAAATTAACCCTTTTTCACTTTCGCTAACACGTTCTTAACCCAAAACTCACAAGAATGAAGACACATGTATCCAAGTGGTTCCAGCCAGGTCTCCTTGCAAGGAGATCATGGACTAGGATTGTCCACTGGTTAGTCTACATTGCATTGCCTTCAATCTTCTTGCCTTGGCAAGCATGTGCTGGTTATTGAAAGTGGCTTTTGTACCCTTCTGTCACTGACAGAAACTGATCTTTTGTGTCTCCGTCCTGTCCCACTTCTGTGAGTCACCAGGATTTTCTCAAAGGATGAGAAATTATAAATAAATTAAGGGATTGCTTATGTTGGAAGGAACCTCTGGAAAACAAGTAGCCTAACCTCCCACTACAAATGGAGCAAACTTGGAGCAGTTTGCTCAGTGCCTTGTTCAGCTGGGTTCTGAATATCTCAGAGGTTGGAGTTCACAGCTTCTCAAGGCAACCTGTCACAATAGTGAACCATTCTCATTATAAAAGTGTTTCTTCTCTCTTCTAATCAGCATTTCCCGTGTTTCAGCTTGTGTCCATTAGCCATATACCCTTCCTGTCCTATGAGCATGCACCTCTGAGAAGAGTCTGGCTTTGCTTTCTCTATACCATCCCGTCAGATAATTGTAGACAGCAATAAGATCACTCCTGAAGCTTCCTCTTCTGCAGGCTGAACAAATCTATTTCCTGCAGCTTCTCCTGCACATCATGTGCTCCAGGCTCCTGACCATACTCTAGCCTCTCCCCTCAATTGGCTCCCGTTGGTCAATGTCTTTCTCGCACTGGGAAAACCCAGACTAGATACATTACTGCCAGCATGGTCTCACAAATGCTGAATAGAGGGGGAGATCACTTCTCCCACCCTGCTGGCTATGCTCTTGCTCATACAAGGTGGGACGTGTCTGGTCTTCCTTACTACAGGGGCACGCTGCTACCTCATGGTCAGGTTGTTGTCAGGCCCTTTCCTGCAAAGCTGCTTCCTTTCAGTTGTTCCCCAGTCTGTCCTGGTGGAGGGATATATGCTGTTTCAGGTGCAGAACTTTGCATTTATCTTTGTTCAACTTTAAATGATATCCATAGCCCATTTTTCCAGCCTGCTGAAGTCCCTCTGGATAGCAGACCTGCTATAGTCTGCAGATTTGAGAAGGTGAACTCATGCATTGTCCAGGTCACTTATAAAGACACTAAACAGTACTGGCCTTAGTATTGATCCCTGAGGGATGCTGCCAGTAAACCAGTTGCAATCCTTGGAACTTGACCATCCAGCCAATTTTCCACTCACATTATGATCCATTTATCCAGTTCATATCTCACTCTTTGGGCTTCAAGCATACTGTGGGAGACGGTGTCACAGGTCTTGCTGAAGTCGAAGTACACAACATCCACTGCTTTTCTCTCATTAGCCAAGCCAATCACGTCATCAGAGAAGGCAATCAAGTTGTTCAGACACCATTTAACACAACTTACATAAGCAAATCCTTATTGGCTGTTCTAAACCAACTTCTCTTTCATTTGGTTGGGAATGGCTGACTTCTAAGAGGAATTGTTCCCTAGCTCTGCCAGGGACTGAGGTAATGGAGACCAGCCTGTAGTTCCTGGAAATCTTCTTCTTGCACTTTTTGAAGGCAGATGTGATGTTTGCCTTTTCCAAATGGTCAGGAATTGCTCCTGATTGCCATCAACTTTCAGAGATCATAGCGAGCTGCCTTGAAATGACATTGCCCAGCTGCTAGCACACCCTTAGGTTCATCCCATCTGGTCTTGCAGGCTTAGGTATGTCCAGCTACCTAAGTGGTCCCTAACTATCTCTCTCTACTGCAGGTAGTAATTCTTTACACAAGCACTACTTCTAGACTCGGGGACTTAGGAAGCCTGAGGACAAAACTTACCAATGAAAACCACTGAGTATCTAGGTCTTTGCCAAATCCTTGGTCACTGGGTCCCAAATTCCACTGGGTAGTGGGTTCATATTTCTCTTAGCCTTCTTTTTCTTGCTGGTGATGTACTTACAGAAACTGTTCTTGTAAACTTTCACATCCCTTGCTAGCTGCAATTTCAGCTGACCTTTGGCTTTCCTAAACATGCTTACATGTTCTGGTATCCCAGATAACCCATCCCTGCTAACACCTTTTCTGTGCTCCTTACTGTGTTTGTGCCCAGTCAGAAGTTCCTTTTTCATCCACACTGGCCTTCAGCAATGTTTGCTCAACTTTCTGCATATTGGAATTGGCTATTCTTGTGCTTTAAGACTGACTTTGAAGATCGATTAACTCTTCTGATTTCCTCTGCCCTCCAAGGCAATCTTCCATGGGCTTAAGATGAGATCCCTGAACAAGCCAAAAGTTACTTTCCTGAAGATCAGAGTTAGTAGTTCTACTACTTATCTCACTTCTCTGAGGATTTTAAACTCCACAATCACATGGTCACTGCGACCAAAGCTGCCATTCCTCTGACCTTCATTTTGTCAACAAGTTATTCCTTGCATGTAACAGATTCATCAGTGCCATTCTCACTAGCAAAGCTGTTTGCAGACACTCTTGCCTTGCTTCATCAGATGGATCCTGTTTGTACTTAGCAGTTCTTGTTCCTCATCCTGTGTTCGTAAGAGCCGTAGTGCTCTCTGTAGCTTCAGCCAAGTACTGTTCTACTGGATGTATTGTTTCCAGATGAGTCTTTTCCCCTCAATTAAGAGACTGAGGAGACCGTGGCTTGGACTGCCACATCTTATGCCCTTATCCAGAGCACTTTTGTCTCCTTATCTGTCTCTCTTCTATCTCCAACCCTACATCATCTTTTCATGTCTGAATTCTGTTTGGTTTTTTCCCATTCTGGGAGCCTTAAGGATCTGCATGTGCTAGGATCTTGATGACTTGCTTATATAGATGATATCTGCATATTCTTTCTTTTCCAATTTGTCCCTTAAAGTGCTTCTGCACCCACACAAGCCCATTCATTCCCCATTCATGCCAATCTTGATGTTTCTGTTGCAAATGTGTATGTGTGGAGACTCAAGCTGGTGTTTCTGCAGTTCTGTGGGCTGCACAAGCAATCTGAAGGATTCTAGCACAACACTCCAGTGGATGTGCCCACACAGAAATCTGAGATGGATAATGCCTATTATCTTATCTTTCCTGCCCTCTGTAATAGGAAGACCATACTCAAATCCTACCCTAGCTCATGTGAGTTACTGCCACTTAATTAAACCATGGCAGTTTGTTGCATTTATAGAGAGTACCCGTGTATTGAATGAACCTGGAAGATTAATTTCCTTCTCTTATTTAGAGATTTATCTTTCCACGGTCCAATAGCCTCTAGTGCTATTGGCAGAATTTGCTCTCTGGGTAAGTAAGGCATTATAGTCCTCAGACATGCTTGTTTTATCTCAGCACAAAGTTGACACACAGCAAATCCAAAATAAATATCTTGCAGCTTTTTCTTTGGGATTGTAGCATTTTTAATGCATTTTTGTATGTAATTATATAATTGCAGATCAGCTGAATGTTCATGGTGGTATTATTATTATTATTATTATTATT
>NW_010205045.1:17678-28839 GCF_000695765.1 Mesitornis unicolor | reverse complement strand
ACCTGTTGCGGTTTTTGTAACTCAACCGAGCGTCCGTCCACCAGCCCGTGCGTGCGGGGCAGGGGGAGGTGGTATTTGGGACGAGGAATAAATTACCCATTGTCGGCTGCGGAGCGAGAACAACTTTTTTTTTAAAAAAATTTCTATTTATTTTCACATGTAGAAATCTGGAGCCATCTGGAGACAGAAAACAGAGTGTGTCATGAGGCACCGTTGCTGTGTCTGGCTCTAAAAATAACATCTTCTTGTTAGTCTACGCTCGCCCTGCTGGGGTTTGAGCGTGGTTTGTCAAAGCTTGCTACTTTCCTCCGCCGGCGCTCAGGTGTGTTTGGCTGCGCGCAGAAATGCCCCTGTGCGCGGCGGGAGGAGCCCCGCAGAACAAATGTTCTGCTGTTTGGTTTCCTCAGCCGCTCCGGCTCCCTCCTTTTGTTGCTTTGCCACGAAAAGAGGTGCCATTTCGCATCATTCTGCACAAATTGTTTGAATTAATGCAAGTGTGAATTCTTACCGTTTGAAGGAGGGCATTAGCATATCAAAGGTTTTTTAGCTCCGGCTCAATTGAGAAAACTTCAGCCTGTCTTCCATTTGCTTCCAAGCAGAGGCCCAAAGGGCAGTGGGAATTGTAAAGGGGCAAAATGGGGAGGTGGATTTGGGTTATGTTTCTGAACTTTAGCTGTTTTGCAATTATGCGAGTGAAAAACAAGGTCCCTTTGCTGCAGAGCCCTTGCGAGCGCTCGGACAATTACACTCCATTGATTAATGGTTTGTTCCGAGGGAAAAAAAAGTGACCTTTTATGACAGGCACTGTTGCGTGGTTTCTGATGTCTCCTCTCTGTTAGGGGGATTTAGAAAGCCCTTTCTCCCGCACGCTCAAGCTCTGGGTATGGCCTACACGTTACTGCGGGCAGGGACTGAATGGGGAAGACCTTCTAATTACTTCAGAAAACAAATGAAATCTTGTAATAAAAGACCTCTCGATTCCAGACCTTTGAAACAAATACGCTTCCCTCCTTAATGGTTGAGTAGGCTAGAATAATAGATATTTTTATGGAGAGTTTTAAAAGAAGTTTTGATCACCCCTGGCCATATGCTTCCATTTCCTTTCTATTCTAGAAAAAGTGAAAATGAGTAATCCTCGTAATCTCATTTAATCAGTGATACTGTGTTTACTAAGATAACTTAATTTGCGGTTAGTATTACCCTATAATAAATAATTAGTAACCAAGTGTGGCAAGAGTGCTGTTTTGGTGGCAGTGTAGCACATTTTATCGCATTGTAAGTTATTTTACATGACTACATACTTAGAGGGTTTTTTTATTCTTTTGTTACTGTTTTCTTGAGTCTGAAAGGGAATGTGGCCCTTATCATTATCTTTGCAAATCAGTACTCATAATCTAGCAACCCAAAAGTCAAGCAAAATCCAGTTATCTGTCATTAAGTTGGGACCTTTTCCAAGGACCAGGTGTTTCTTGGGGACTGTATTCTGGTTTATATCTCTGACAATAAAAGTACTTCCTATGCCTTCCTTGCCTGTTCCTTTCTTCCAGACCTTTTACTTGAATGATACAGATACTGAAAGATACATTTTGTTTTTTAAAAAGTTGGTTTAGGTGCTTGCTATGTAGGTAGCGTTTGATCTGGGGTTGGTTTTGTTTGTTTGCTTGGTGGGGTTTTTGTTTGTTTGTTTTATCCCCCTGGCTGTTCTTCATTTGATGCTTTCAGGGGGGTGTCTCTTTGTAAGCCAGGGAAGTGATGAGCTTTTAGAGTAGGATGTCTTCACTCCAGAGCCAATTTCCTTTCATTTAATGAAGGGAATGAGTATATATGGCATGTCTTGGTGAGAAAACGCTGCAGTTAATTAAATAATTTATATAAATTTATTTTATTCTTCAATGGATGCAACCATTTGGGCGTTTTGTAAATAGACGTGTTTAGTGGTCCTAAAATTGCGTGTCATTACGTTCAGGTAATTTTCAGCAGTTTATTTACCTAGGGTCTTCCGCTGCCTGAAGTAGTACCTTTTGGTGGGATAAAAGGAACATATTGATGTAACTGCCATTATCACACTTAAGTTGCTGTTAACTAGTCTGCTTTGAATGCAGAGTGCCATAAAGAAAGTGCATTATCCTTTCAGCTATTAGGGATAATCTAAAAATTGTCGTGAAAATGTTGCGCTTTGGTTTATATGATGGAAACCCCAAATTTGACAAATCTCTGAAGGTGAAAAGAACATAGGGGAGAGAAGATTTTCAACATTCAGATGACAAAATTGGACCACTTAGAGAAAAATTAATGTGCTGCAGCAGCACTTCAGCTGCCATTTTCAATCACTGTGGGTTACTATGTGTTGGCAACAGCAAAAAACGTGTAGACGTTCAGAGCTCAGGAGCTGGTAGTTGGGGGAACAGGGATATTGGATCATGTGGGGTAGAACAGACCAATTACTTCACGTTTTGACTTGAGAATTTCCAGTAAACATTTTTTTTTAAATCCGGCTTTTGACTCCCCTGCTCATTAATAGACCAACATCAAAGCAGGCAACCCAACTTCCAAATGTTATAAAAACTAATGTAAAGATACAGATCTCACATGTAGTCTTGCAAGTCTTAATTTAAGACAAGCAGTTGGAGTTTTTATTGCTGCAATTTTCACAATCAGCAGAGACATTAACACCAGGCTTCTGGGTGTTTCCCTTCTTAAAATGAGCAAGAGGAGAGCTTTAAAAAAACCCCAAAGTTTGCTTAGTTAGGTCTTATTTGATCACTTCAGAAGCTTTCTCTATGTTTTATTTATCTCTTATTGCTTTTAACACATAAAGTCAGGAAAGGGGGTTACTCAGGAATTCTACTCTCCAGGAAGGAAGCACCTTATTAAAATTTAAATCATCAAGGTAGTATAGTCCTAGGAGTTTGTAGTCCTGGTGGTTAATAGTATATAATAATAAGTTTATTTCTGAAAATATGATATGTAAACATGACATCTTGATTAATATATATTTTTAAAATGGATATAGTTATGATGAAGAAAAAATGCTATTATCTTGAATGACAGCTTTTTAGAAAGGTCCATAATTTTCACTTAGGGATGCTGGAAAGAGAAGTCTCTAGTTGGGCAAAATATTTATCAAAGTTATATTTGCAGTAAATTTCTATACTGTGTCATAAATTTATACAAATAATAATAATAATATCCATCCAGTATAAATAATTGTTTAATGTTTAGAGAAGGTAGAAACATAATTTTAAATTTTTACTGAAATTTGGTCTAAAAAGTTAATGTATTTCCAAGCCCTTGCTCATCCTGTGTCTACCTAAGATGTTGACATACACGTAAGAAAATACTGTTAACTTCTGATACGGCTCTTGCTGAGGGTCACACCATACCTAATAAAATCAATAATAAAGAAAAACCTCCCAATAACCACTTGGAGATATTTTATAGTAAAAAATGCTCCATGTCTCCTCTGCATTTCCATGGAGGAATGTCTGTGGATGACTGATAATACAAGAACTGGAAGTAACGATTAATGACTTTACCTGGTGAACTGCAAGAGGAGAAGTTAAACTATGCCTGGTGTGTAATTGAAATCATATTCATCCATAGGTAGACGAGCAGTCAGTTATAAACCAATATACTTCAGAGCACGGGCTAGTGAAATTTATAGTCAGACGTGTTACTTGGAGATGTCATGTTAAACAGGCTCTTGTGAGGCGTTTTTTAGGATTGATGTTTGTGATGTACAAAAGTGGTTTGAAATTGCAAGAATTCCATCTTTTTAAGTATTTATGTGCAGCTTTTAAACTTAAAAGCTGTCTGTTATTTTTTTAAAACCCTCAGTTTGAAACAAGTTAAAGATTTAAACCATCATGGTTGTAATTGGATGTCAAGAAAACTGGAAAAACAGAATGCTATGTTAAGGCCATTCTCAATACTATTTTAACAATCGTTTTAAATATTTAAATAGTTTTCAAAGATAGCCGTATTTTGTTTCCAGCAGCTCTTAAAATAAGAGTAGTAGGTGGCTCTGTTGGAATATTGGCAACTTTGATGTAATGTGAATATATACCTGCTTTAGGAAATACTTCCAGTCTTTATTTAACAAATACAGTTCTTTTTAACATTCCTCATTTAAAAGGTGAACGATGACAGGCTTAAAGCCCTTTTCAGTAGAAGATTTTCATGGAGTTCATGTGTTTTTCAGCCTGTAATGCACAGGATGGGTTTCTGCAGCACAGGGTGTGAAGATCGTGTCGCTTACTGTAAGCAATTGAGATACAGAAATACACTTGCTTAAGGAGTGGTGAGGTCTTGCAGCGTTCTGTAGATACGAACTGATGGTTAACCAGAAATTGATTCTGTAGGAGAAAAAAACAAAGCAAGCTTTCAAATTTAGAATTGTAGCATCTCCAGGTTATGGATCATTACATTAAATGGAGTATTTCATGGGTTTTGGAAGAATGTGTAATCTGCATATGTCATGATTTATTTCTTTTTGATTTTCATACGGTGCTGTAATGATTCAACTTACTCTAGCCTGCTTTTTACCCGAATTATTTAGAAAGGCATAATCATAAACAACAGTGCAGGCTGACTGAAGCAGGCACAGTGTTTGACACCTGCAGATAGAGTGCAGTCTCCAACAAAATAGTATTGATTGTTATCCTGGCACAAAGCAAGCTTAAATACAGTTTGCTTAATTACAACAAAAATTCGTTTTTATGAGTAAGGTACTTCATGTTTGGGGAATGTTCTGCGTGCTGTCTGCTAAGTAAAATGCCATCACACTTGTATAAATTTGTTCAATTATCAGAGCAGCTAAGAGGAGGGGAAAAAATCAATTTACCTTGAAAAACACCAGAAATAAGATTACCTTTGCTAGTAGGAACTTGCCAGCACTGTCTAAATTGCTTAATATTTTCAAACGTTGGCATTTTTCATGTTCAGTAAGAAGGATATTGACTGTTCTACATGTTCAGGTCTGCTATTCGGCTGTTTCTTTATAACATATAAGCATGTCTTATTTTTATTCCTACAATAGCAGTTACAGATAAATCGGAGGATCTAACAATAACTTTATAAAATAGACTGAATAATACCATTCACTGGAGAAATAGTATTTACTTGAGATAAGTGATCACAACTAGTTTTTTCTCCTGTCTAGCGTGTTGTTCTTGTAACAGACAAATGTAAATACCTTAGCAGACATTTCAGAGTGAAAGGCAAGAGATAAAATGTAATTACTTTTCAGGGTGGCCCTGACGATGCCCGTGTTCTTGTCTGCAGTACAGGAAAAAAAAAATCCTCGCTCATCACCTCAGAATATGAAGGCTATTGTTAGTTCTGAATATAAACATGTTTTCTGATTTTTAACGTTGACCTCAGTATTTATCTTTAGCTCTTCTGAGTAAGCTGGAATCTTTACAGCCGTAAATTCTAGTCGCCGTTATCCATCCGAGCATTTAATAGAGCACCTAATGGACTCTGCTCCTGTATTTTTCTTGAATGCATAACATCTTGCTTCATTCAGTCACCAAAACTAACTTTGCTACAAGGACAGGCAACACGACAAGTTAGAATCAATGGACCATTTGTAGGTCACAAAGTCAGTTTACTGGAATTTCAGAGGAAACTGGTTGAAAAGAGAGGACAAATGTCACTTTGAATAGAGATGTTTAAATCAGACTTCTGCCTTAGGGTAAAATTTAGGTCTGTTGTAGCCTAGATGTAATGTCTCCCTCTACAGAGCACAGCATTAATCATGGCTTGACAAGTGATCATGGGCTGAGAAAAATAGGGCCTGTCTTGGTTGTGTGGTTATTTTTTTTTCTAATCTTAATCTCTTAGGAACACATTATAAACACTAACATTTACACAGAAAGATTTAAGTATCAGTGTCTGTATTTCAGTAGTGAAAGTAGCCGGCTTCAGAGAAAATTTAGTTAGAGCGAGTGAGAAGCTACTTAGGTTTCTTACGTAGATGCAATATTAAGAATATTTTCCTTTTAACGTAATGCAGTTTTTTGCCATAGGAGATTTATCTTAGGCCATTTCCTCATACAAATATGGCAGAGTCGAGGTCTGCCTGTTTTGTCCCTTGGTGTACTAAATAACTCTGAAATGACTGTCTTTTTTCGCTTTAACAGTGTTTTACAATGTGTTTACCACCCAAGAAAGAGACTTCCTTTTGCCCCAGCAGCAATGTAGGGACAAAGTGGAACAGGTTTTAAAAACGTAGTGCAGACTGACTTGACAGTGATCAATGTCTACGAGGTTTTTTTAATACTGTGTTTATATTTTAATGATGTGTTACTTGGCCACAATGAGCTACAAAAGCTGGAATGAAATAACAGGAATGAAGACTGCTATTTAAGATCTTGAATTCTGATACTGTACAAATAAACGTGTGTTTAATATGTTAATTCTTAAATCAGGGCAGCCTCGATGCATGGATTAGGCGTTGGAAGGGTTCATGGCTTTTATAGTAAAGAAGATCAGTAAAGAAGGGAATTTTCCTATTTCTTGGGCTTCTTTGCTGCTTTCAGTGGTGGGAGCAGTGTAGGGAGCAGCTGAGTGCTCAATGTGCACCGCTGCCAGAGAGGTGGAGCTCCTGAACGTGCAGTTAGATTTGTGGCTGCAACTGTTGAAAAAACAGATAATATCAGCAAAGTAGCAGCAAAACAGTTTGTCGCTGGAGAATTGTGCCTCAAAAATTAGGCTATTTCTGTTTATTTAGTTGCGTCTGGACATGATAAAATCCCAAATTTCTCATTTAGGGTAGGCTGCCGCTTTCCTTTGTGCCCTCTGTTGGTATTTTCCTATCAGTTGACACCTCAAACCGATTATTGCTCTGAATCTAGGTGACAGAATAATCTAACACCGATTACTGTTAAAAATTGTTGCTGGCAGCTGGGGAGGGGATGACCGACCTTGTTTCTGACTATCATACTTGCCTTGCTGTTGATGGGATCGGGTGTAAATAGAGAGCGAGCCTTAGTCCGAAATTAGTGCTGCAGTGGCAGAGAGATCACATGCCAGAAGGAGACTTCAGTTCACCTTTCTATATATTCTCTTGCAGTATCGTATTTGTCATTTTTTACGGCATAGCAGTCTACACCGGCGTGCACAGCGTTCAGCAACAATTCCCTCGCAATGGGGAGCGTTGCTGCTAAATAAAGGGACATTTTAAGACAAGATTCCCGAGAACAAGATCTGCTGTTGACTCTGCATTTCTCTGGCAAATTCCCCATGCCTGTGTTGATGGTAGGCAGAATTATTTTCCTCTGATCCAGGCATCCTTTTTATTCATTCTTCTAAGCTTAATTTAGACTTTTCTGTGCAAAGTCACCGATTTGGAAAACTTTGTTTTTCCCAAAATGAAAAATGATCGCATCTTCTGTTTGAACAAAGTGAGCGTTCTCCAGTAGACCAATTTTTATTCATTCTTCTAAGCTTAATTTAGACTTTTTCTGTGCAAAGTCACCGATTTGGAAAACTTTGTTTTCCCAAAATGAAAAATGATCGCGTTTTCTGTTTGAACAAAGTGAGCATTCTCCAGAAGACCAATTTGTACCTATTTCTTTGGTAAATTTGTCATTTCAATATGTTGAAGGGCAGTGTCTGCTGCAGCTTTGATTTACTCCAGTCTAATAGGTATTTCTTAAATGCCGACTGTCAGTCAGAGAGGCTGATTCCTGTGTAAATCGGGATCAAGTGCTTGAAGGAGAGGAGAGAAGCTGCCTGCGCAGCTGAGGAGCATCCTGGCTGAGCTGCTGTGCCAGGGAGAGGGGCTGAGGCTGGCACTTGGCTTAGAGAGGGAGGGGAGTTGCAGGCTGACATCATTTAAGAGGGAGAAGAAATCCCTTTGCCCTTGAGGCAATCATCTTCAGCGGTGCTTGAATAGAGCAGCATCTCTCCAAAATGTTAGCTTTTTTTTTTCCCCTGCTTTCTTGACTTCCTCATTCTGTACCTCATTTGAGGAGGTGTGTAATAGTATCTGTTAATAACTGGTTGTGGATCCAACTGCTAAAGATATTCCACCAGCAAGGAAGAGCTCTGTATGCAGCAGTCTCATCATCTTGAAGTGAACACCCCGAATTTGTCCTACATTTGTCCCATGTAATGACTGCAGCCATACTATGATATCAGGAGTCTATTTCCACTATTATTTTTGTTTTAAAGCTGACATTGAAACCCGGAAAGGCTGTGTTTTTCAGTTTATTTTTCCAGTGAAAATTAAAGTCACACAGGGCGTATGTGACTTTATGCCCTATGCATATGTGTTTATTTTATGAGTATTCTTCATGAGCCTAATGGCTTTACTTGCAGAAGTAAAGAAAGGGGGATTTGGCTCTAGAAGAGAAACAAAACCATGGGCATGCTTCCATTCTTTCCAGGTGAGAAGATAAATTAATGTTGCCTGATGGCTTCCCAGTTTTTTGAGTGTGTGCTAAAGGTTAGATAGGATGAAGGCTTAATTTTGATCTATTTAATATTTATAGCTTCATTCACTGAAGCTTTTTCCAAGCATTTGCATCGAAGGGATTTTTTCCTAGAAAGCTCATGCTATTACTGTGAACAAACTTGAGACATTTTAAGGTAAGGGTAATGTCTTTTGGAAGGAAAGCAGTTTACCTCCAGTGGGCTGAAAACTACATTGTTACTTCATAATTTGATGTAAATTGATAGAGGCTTTTTTAATTTTCAAGATAATTTACCATTCAGTTCAATTGCGTTTTAAACTTCAGTGGAGTGCGTGTGTAATTGTATCTGAAAGTGGCATTGGGTTTTATCTCCCAGCAGTAAACAGAATGAAGGATGCTGCTGTTTGTTTGGTTTTGGGTTAGGGAGATGCAGCAGATAGGATGAATTTGTTTTCTTGTTTGGGGTGGTCTTTCATTTCTGTTTGGTTCTGGGAAAGCAAAGCGGGTTTTTTTCTTTCTTTTTTCTTTCTTTTTTCTCTCTTTATTTTTATTTTTTTTTCTCCTGCCCTGACAGCGTTTAGGTGACTTTGAAAAAGAAATCTCTGTGTTTTGATACAGGAAAGACTAAAGCTGAATGTTTAATTTTTCTGAGGGGACAAGGAAAGACACAGATCTGGGGGGGGAAAGGAATGTTTTCTGTGTTAACTCCTTCATATCAGATAACATTGGAGAAGGATTTCTGGGGGAGTTTCTTTAAAGTGATGACTGATTATTTGGGTTCCTATGCCGGCTGTTACCCACATTTTTCACATAGTTTTGCTCATTCTTCGTATTACCTGCAGAGGGAGCTTGTATATGAGATAATCAGAGTAATCAAGGCACTCAGGGCTCAATTGTTTCCAGTAAGTACAATTTCATCTCACAGTGCCTTCTGTGTGATGCAGAGCAGAGGGGCTCTGCAAGATGGCTTTGAAAAAAGCTGTCCAGCAACAGTAAACAGCAATGGGCCAACATTTAAAACCTCAGTAGGTAAAAGCTGACTTAAGAAGTGCCTTTCTATTGAAAGTTTATAAAGGAGCTGAGGAAAACGACTCCTGTGTGTGGAGGTGCAAGAGGACAGTTCTGGTGCTCTCTGTGGCGGGAAGCAGATTTTTGTTGCATGAACTGTCTTCTCCGATTTTACAAATGTCATGTCAGCATGGGAGAGACAACTCGGTGCTTTCAGGTCTTCGGTGCATCTCGTGCAGTAGCATGCTAGCCAAAAAGCAATAGGTAAGTCTTTTCTATTTACGCAAGCAGTGTTATGAGTCATAACCAAGGTGACTGCAGATGCAAGGCTAACTCTTCATTTTTCTTTTTTTCTTTATTATAAAATACAAAAACTTGAATGAAGTTTCATGCAGTTGTGATTGACAAGTTAATATAGTAGGACTAAAGTGGACAAACAGTGGTGAAGAATGCTGTATATCATAACCTAAGTTTATTTGTAAATTGTAACTTAAAAACTAGCTTGAAGGATCAGAAGTACTTAATTTAAATAGTGATTTTTCCCTAATCTAGCACAATGGAAGAAGTGATCTGGTATATTTCAGGTTATAATTTGTATTATTGTTATCTGGATGGTGAAAGTGTATGATCCTTCAAAAAGTTAAGAATTCAGTGAAGAAAATCATTTATAATACAGTTTTGCTTGCTGAGCAAGAAGCATAATAGATGGTACTTAGATGAATTCTGCACTATTTATCTCTGGGAAAATGGTGGCAATCATTTTATGTTAAAACATTTCAGTAAATTTAAAGATGATTTGCTATGATGCTGTTAGGAAATAAAGCAGTATGCATGCACATTCCATGAAACAGAAACAGCTCTCCATAACATGCTCTCCCGTAATAAATCTGCCACATAAATTGGTTTCGAGGGTTCATTTTTTTGTTAGTTTAAACTAACAGAACTTTAAACTTAACATATGTTCAGCCTAACATGGTCTCAGGGTTTTAGTTTGGATTCTCTTTTTAAACACCAGGAAAGATTTACCATATCTAAAAGAGCAGCAACTTGGTGTCGATTTATTATTTATACTGGCTAATCCTTGCTAATGTGAAAAGTCAGCTTGTTATTGTAACACCAAATGGCCCTCTAAGTAGGGAAACAGTTAAGTAGATCTCCTGTAATAGGTTGTTGTCTAATAAAGAGATTTATGGTATTGGCAAGGGCTATTGTATAGGTATTACCCTCTCACAGCATGATCATGTATTATCTTAACAACTCAGTGCCACGTTTATGTTGAGCATTTTCATAACAGGGTAAGAATATTAGCCACAGCAATTACACTCCAATAGGATTATAATGGTAAGATTTACAGAAAATATATAAATGATGTCTTTTGCAGAGATTTTGATAGGTGCTAGGAGTTGAAAAGTTGCACCGTCCTTTTTGCACGGGAAAATATGGGTGTGTTAGTCATGATGAAGAAAGAGAGGTTTCTTAATTTACTCTTGTTGAGGAATTATGAGGAGGCAATGGACATAATCTTCCTTTGCACAGCGTGGCTTTTTCCTTCCCGATGAGGTAAAGATGTTTCAGAAATCCCATTCAGTGGAGACTGTCATACACTGTGAAAATCAAGGCGTGCATGTAACATTAGTTTAGTTGTGAGGATAATACAGCTGGGATTACGATAGATATTTTTAACACCCTTGTATTTTGAAGGTGGAACTATGGTAATTTACTCGCTACATCGC
>NW_010205045.1:9186-17647 GCF_000695765.1 Mesitornis unicolor | reverse complement strand
GAAGAGCCTGCTTGAATAAAATCATGTTACTTTGTTTTAGCCCTGCTGTAACACACATTTTCTGTTTCATTAGAACCAGATTTTCATGGTGATAAGTAACTTCGATACTTTTAAAAATCACTACAAGCAACAAAAGAGACAATTATGTCATATTTGTACAGCTTTCATGTAAGTGACATTCAAGCTGTTCCTTAATTCTTAAAATTTTCCATCTGTTTTTATCAAAAAGGAAAAAAAAAAGTCAAACATTAATACTCACTCACTTGGCAGAAACAATGTACCAGTCACATTTAATAAAACTAATTATGTTGTATCAATAAAAATCACTTATGAGGACTGCTTGCAGGAAATACGTTAGGTTATATGGTCATTTATGACTAGCTGCATTGAGTAGAGCAGCAGTCTGAATGGCCTGATGAAACAGCCACACGTTTTAAGATGATACCTTAAGGTATAATTCAATAAATACTGGGATAATGGGTGTTTAAACAAATGAAATGCCTTTCTTTCCCCAATTTACTGTAAAAAAAATGATAATAATGTAATTCCAAATTAAGAAAATGTAGGCAATTTTTACTGTAGAAGAACTTTCCAATACGTCGTCCATGTAGTGTACACGTGCGTGGATAGCATTAGTTAGATTTGTAAGACGTGGCATTTCCTGGATGCTTTGGATTGATTCTGTGTACAAGACTTTATGTAGAAAGATCCTGTACCCATCTGTTTGAAGTTGTTATTGATTACGAGAAGCCAGAGGAAAGATGCAGCTGTTTATTTTGACATGAAATATTCCACTTCTGAAAATGTGCTGATGGAAGGTAATGTTGCACACAGGTTTAAATGCTTTCTGGTGGATTCCTGGAAAATAACTGGGGCCTTAAAGCTGCATGAAAGGATGAATACTCAGAACTTCATTATTTTTGTAATCATGATAGCAAATGTATGCTTTCACCTGTCATCAGTAACACATACATCTTGCATTTACACAACTAGAGCAAAATGCGGGAGCTTTAACTTTAATCTTGTGCATTGAACAAGAATTATGACTCAAAAAATAACATTTTCTATTTTAGAAAAACTCCTGTAGGTTCCTAGATTGGCTTCACATTTCATTCATTTTGAACTGTGAAAAACGATCGTATCTTTTGTCTGTAAGTAAAAAGAAAACACAAAAGGACGAATGTTACCCCCTGATGAATGTGGAGCTCCAACCGATTTAAGAGCGTGAACTGTGACTGCATTGTTGAGGGCAGCGCTTGGCTTCTATACCCTAAGAAAAAGCCAGTACTTAAAATAAAAGGGTGAAAAATGCATAAAAATTCAATAAGAACGAAAGCGTTTTTATCAGTGCTTTACATATTACAATTATATCAAATTCAAAAATTTAATATTTTAAAATATTAAAAATAGGTTACAGTGGATTTGTTTTACACATATTACAATTTTAAAAGTTTTTTGATGTTTTAGAAGATAATTCCTATATTTGAAAGAGGAAAATATATGCAGAAAAAGTCTTATCAAATTCGTAACCTTATGTGCTCTCCTGAAACGTTTTTGGAATACGTATATGTGACTGTAAGATAAAGATTAACCATTTTTCTTGTTGTACACATCCTGTAATGAATGGCTGCTTAAAATTAGTGTTCTTCTGTTTGCAAGACAATAAATCACAGCACAAATCCACACTGGAGTTATTTTACTTGTAGTGTGCGTTAAAAAGAAGCCACACTAAGTCATACTGAACTGCCCACAGCCAACTAACCCTGAAGAAGGGATAAGCCTCTCTTTTATTTTTTCTTGTCTTTTTTATTATTATTTATATCTTTGTCTGTTTTGAACAGCAATGCTGTTATGACTAATAAAGCTTTTGTGTTTGGTAAATGGGATGCAAGTAAGCAGCAGTTCTTGGCTCACGACTGAAGAATTGCAGAGGAGAGCACAGAAAAGCAGTATAACCCTTGAAGTGTGCCTGTGAATGACATTCTTATAATTCTGTCACCTGCATAGAATCCATCTGTCTTCACTACATCTTCACTTCTAATGATATTATTCCTGATTATAGTGATATTTGTAGCGAAGTTTGGACAGTGGCATGATTAGAAAGTACTGCTTTCAGCCTGCTGCTGGACATACAGTCCCTTAGGTTTTTTTGGTTTGAAGATAATTCTACAATGTCTTACAATTAAATCATTGTCGTTCTATTACCTATCTAATTAATGGCCAATTTAAAAGTTTGGTTTGTTTTAATTACATTTAGCTTAATTTTTTGTCCAGCTTTAACTCATCTTTGCATGTGATAGATTGGTAAGGTTCTGTAAACAGTAAATTTTTCACAGAAAATCACTGGATAGATGAAACAATAATTTAAAACAATTCTTTTTGATCCATATGGTTTTATATATTAAAAAAAGTTAATGAAGTCCTTTATGTTAATTGAAGGAACGGCAAATAAATGAAAGTTCTATAGTAGGTCTGCTGGAAGATAGCCAGTACAATATTTCTGTTTATATTTTAAATAGATACACAGGTGTAATACATGATACACCAAATAAAGCTGCAGCATTAACAGATTATTTCACTGGTAAAGATTTATGAAAAAATACACGGGGCAATGGGAAAATTTGTTGCTGTTTCAGTGCTGTGGTTAAGCAGTTTGCACAACTATGTCCATGACTGATGCACACTTGAGAGATACAATTAATGTCTCCTAAATCACTTAATTACGGCCGTTGTTTAAGGTACCTAGAAGAACAACTGTTCAGGTCTGGTACATACAGAAAATATTAGCTGCCACTAAATCGACTGAGCAGATATGCTCAGTGGAATTATTTGATGGCTTACAAAAGGTATAAAGAAGTAGCTCCTGAATTCTGTCCTAAAAATCACTCAGGTCCATCTGACCACTGAATAAGTTGTGGTTTTACTGCAGCGTTAGTGAAAAGCTGTGAATGCCGATGTGTACAAGATGTTTCCATCCGACAACAACAAAACAGGGAGTACCTTTTTTGCTGTTGGTTTGTGCTTTGGAGCTCTCTGGTGCCGTGGTCTGACACGTACCTGTTGTCCTGCGTGCAGCGGTGGTCTCTGTCACAGCTGTCGCTCAGATGTGGGAGAGGATGAGTCCTGTGCTGCAGATCCAAATTCGTGGCTAGATTCCTCCAGTTGCTTCCTAGTAAGACAAAGGCATAATTAGGACCAATTTAGCTGATGAACTAGAGGTAGTCCCATCTGCCCTTCCCCCTAAAAAATTGCCTGTGGTATAAAAGTGTGATAGTTGTGAGATGAAAGAGGGAGCGTTGTGTGTGCAGTCTGCAGATGAAGATCCTTAGAAACCAGGTTTGTCCTTTTTCTGTTATTCACAGTCAAAAAGTCAAAATCTCCATTTTAATGAAGACATTTCAAAGAACAGACGGGTTGAGGAAGATACTGTGTTTTTTTACGTGCTTCTTCCTCTTAAACATAGAACAACCCTTAGGCTATAAATTAAAGAGTATTTTACCCTGTGTAGTTCATCTCAGGGTGCCCGGTAGCAATGAAGAGCTAAGTTTAAAAAAAAAAAAAGTTGTAAATGGCTTGATGGTTTAATGGTTTTCAGTCTGTGGTTATCTTATGTCCCCCTCATGTCTTGTTTTTGTCAATATTTTCCTTTCACCTAAGAACTATAGCGAGTGGGAGTAAAAGTAACTTGAAAGAATGTAATTACGCCAGAGATGCATTTTCATGTGGGAACCTTTATAATGCCTTCATGTAAATGACATTCACTATGGAAACCATAAGAGCACTTATGAGCAGAAAGGTTCATCCTGTGCTCCATGGGAAACACCGATTTGCTTATCTCCCTTCCCGGAAAGGACACACGTGTGCACTGGGGCTGGGGGAGGCTTCGACCACGCTCCTCATCCAGGGCTGCAGGTGAATGGCACAGGGACCCTGGGAAGCTTGCGGGAACATCTTGGGTAATGGCGTGTCTGGAGTCCATGCAGTTTTATTAATGTGTAAACATGGAGTCACCTTAGAGGATAATCGTACTTTGCATTTTTAACTTTTGCTTGGTAGGTTGTTCTTTTTTAATTTTTTTTGTAAATCATTGTGATCACTGAAATTCATTTTCACTGAATGCTTGCTTCATGGAGGGGGAACCTACAACAGAATAGCTTTTAGATCAAACTTCCCCTCCGAGTTAGGCGTGCAGCACAGTATATGGCACAAAGTACTCCAGTGCATGCTTGGAGCAACAGCAAGTCCCCACACAGCAGCCCAGGTTACTGGCAACACTCATAGCTTTGCAGTTTGGATTCCAGAGTTGTGGGTCCTAAAAGATTTTTTTTAACTTGGAAGAGGGAAAGATGTAGATTTATTTATTTCAGACTTCATATTTGTAAGCTTAGTTGATGGTTCTTATAAAATTTAAATTTGTTCTGCAATGGTTGCTACTATCCTCACCACATTCTTAAAAATTAATAGTCTTGTTGAATAGTGTTTCCCAATCAGCTTGAATTATTGATGTTTTGGCCCTTAGTAGAAGGGCAGTGGTACTGTTCCTCCCATATCACAGCGTGTTCAACCCCAGTTTAATGAGTTAGATCCCAGTACCTGTAATAGAATAACAAGATGAAAAAAACGTAATTGTGACTTATTGAATGGGGCTCAAAACGAAAAGTGAGAAATGGACTTTTGTGTCAGTCGAGGCTTTACGAAATTGGTGCTTTGTGAACACTGAATGTTACCCGCTGTCTGGAAGTTAGAGCTGTTAGTGGTCATTCCAAGATAAATAACTTCCTAGAGAGGAATGCAACACTTAGTAGTATATCTAAGTATTTGAAAGTATTTCACTGACTGTATTTTTACTCTTACCTGTCTTAAGCTATTCTTAGAGACTGTTTTTTTATAAATGCTTTCGAAAGTGAATGAAGTAAAAACAAAATTAACACTAGTAAATTAGTATCTGCTCATATATGTATATACTCATGCTTGAGTACATGTATTTCTGAGTATTTATTAATCTGGTACTTTTTCAAAAATGCAAAGTTTATCATGTAATAAAATTGTGAGGCAGATCAGGAGAATAGACACTTGTCAAGAGTTGCAGATGAAGGTCAGTGCCAGCCAGGAAGAGCCTGGTTTCCTTCATTCCTCTCTCAGCCAGCTGGACTGTCTGTGTACACATTCTAGTTAGTAAATAGCAACACTGTGGAAAAGCTACAACGTGATATTTACTCAACTGTACTAAAATAATACTGTAATGGTGAATTTGGCTTTTATTTTGGTGACCAGAAATGACAGGGGTGAAATGTTTGGCTGCTGAAATCTTACGATGTGCTTTGCTGCAAGGTCTTCTTGTATCATACACAGTATTAATCTTGGGTTAGATATTTTTATTTTTAGAAGATCTATAAAGCTGCTATTTTTAGGTTAAAAACGTCAAATCACGTTTTGACTGAAGAGGTATTAAAATAAAACTGAGTAACTTCTTGAGAGTATGTTGATAACCAGGCAGTGTCAGGTGAAGCGTTCTGTCGTGCCTCTGTCTGTCACTTCGTGCATATCCAAGAAGACAGGCCTTCAGGTTGGGTTGGGGTATTTTTCCCTTTCCATTTTTGTCTGTGTTATTCATCCTTCCATCTTTATTTCTCTTCTTCCAGAAATAAACTCTCAGTTCAGCCCAATAGCCACCCATAAATAAACTGTACATTTATTACTGTCACAACCTCTTCTGGACTAGTTTTTTAAATTTAAAAAAATTGCTCAGAACGTGTAATAGATGTGTTGAAATTGTGGTCAGCTTTTAAAAATTCATATTGTTATCTTGGCACTGTAAAATAATCAGTCATTTGCATATAGAATGATTACTTGCAGAACAGCAAATGTTTCTTAATGATCTTGTGCAGGTACACATGTGTGCATCTCATTGCACCTGTGTGCTGGCCCCTCTTGTAACATCTAGTCCAAACGTTACCTTTCTTTGTCTCCATGTTTATTACTGCCTTGACTCCTTCAAACCCATTCATGGCTTCTGATGTAGGTTGGTGGGCTTTTCATATGGGTTAAAACGGGAATAGTTGCGGTTGGTGTAGCTTGCGTTTGCGTTCCAGAGAGTAAGGCCTGTGTGTTGGTTGTGAGGGTGCGGCAGCTGGTCCTGACTGCAGGCAGTGCTCTTGAAGGAAATCAGGTCACACTCAAATATTTCATACCAGCGAGTCCTCCCCTTTCCGGTACTGTTCCCCGTGTTTTCTATTCCCTGTTGACTTTGTTCCTCCATTGTCAGCCTTCCTCTGCTCCTTCAGTTGCCTCCCCGTTGTGCACAGGCCCTGGGGTGAGCCCGTCCGCGCTGTGGCGCCTTTCCTCAGGCCTTCCCTTCTCGCTTTCCTTCTGCCCCTGCCCGAGGGCTTTCCCACTGCCCCTGCACTTGGAGCTGTCTTTGGGGGTGCCATCTTCTAGCTCTGCCTGCTTCCTTTGCCTTTTCCCCCAGTTCTTCTTTTCCTTTCTGTTTTCCCTTTTTCTTTTCCCTATCCCCACGGTGTGACTCTCACTGATTTCTGGTGAGTAGCTGTCAGTACGGGGGAGTCTACCTGATGATGATTTCATTGTGCATCTGATTTGTAATCTATTGCAGAAGCGCCTGCAATGCAGAAGGCTTGATAGTGTTATTTAGTGTTAGAAATGTAAAATATTAAAGTATATAGAGCTCCAGTTAAATCAAGGTGGCTTATTGAGCATGTGTATAACCTGCATTATTTTGTGAGAGTGAAGGTTTTGCACAATAGAGATCTTGGGGCAAGCTGTGATCTAGATTAAATTTTGAGTTTTTCAGACAGATGAATGAGAAGCTGGAAAAATGGCATGTATTTTCTTAACAGGGACAACTTCTCTCAAATTTGCCTTCTGTCTGTTGAGCTGTCAGCCACTCTGTCACTGAAGGCTTAAAAGTATATTCATGAAAACAAGAGTTCGCTGGATTTCAAAGGAAATGCTTTTTTTTTGTTAAAAATAGCAATCAGACCAAAAGGTTAGGCTATCATCAAAGTGTCTGTAAAAATATGCTTAAGACTCCGTTCTGTTCGTCACTATCACAAGAGAAGATGACTTGTAAATTGCCTTTCATAAAAGTGAGTTTGATTTAAGGTATTAATAAAATCTAAATTTGTGCATTCTTGCTGTGGGGACTGAAGATTTTAATTTAGTGAAATGCCAGAACAAATTTTTTGTGCTCAGTTTGATGAGTGTTATGTGAGAATTCCATCTTACTAAATTAGGGCAGACATACATATTACACTGTTTACAAGCTGTTATGATTAAAACCTGTTAAATTTCATATTTAATATTCAGTCATCTTTGAGCAAAAAAGTCACCTCATTTTCGTCTCAGCGCTGTTGGGTTCTTGTGTTAAAATAGATTAAATTGCAAATGTTAATCTGAGTAACTGTGGAAAGTTGTGACCTGGATTTGAAATAGCCATGAGACTACTACAGCAGCAGTAAATCTTCAAGAACATGTAAGGCAGGGGATATGTCTGATGTGAGAATTAGAGTGCGGGTGGAGAAATAGCCTGAAAACAGTCGTGTGCCAGTATCATGTTTTTCTGTTCTAAAAGAAAAAAAGTAAGGATTTGTCAGTTTTATATAAAGCTGTGTTACTACAGGCACCGCACAGTAACTTTAAAAGAAATTAATTTAAAATGGTACACTGAAATTCAAGCTGTATTTAAGAAAGACTGTTTGTGGCACTGAGGCATCTGGGTTCTTAATCCCCATGTGCTTCCTCTGGTGACAGCGATTCCGATCTTTGAAATATGTGTGGGAATTGCAGGTGCAGACTTCAGCTTCAAGAAACCGTCAGTCTGAGGAAAAAGTGGATGTTAAATGTACTTACCTTTTGTTTCAAGCTTTTTCCCTCTGTCCTTAAGTGACTGGTTTTTTTTTCTTGGCTAAGCCTGGCTTCAGCCCTAGTTTCGGGTACTTTAAAGCCTGATAACATCGAAAGGTCCTGAGTGTTAGTTGTCAAGCACTGGCATTGCTGAAATCTTTTATTATCTTACTGCTTTGATTTTCTTCAGCTCTGCTATAACATGTCAAGTAAGAATGTAGGCGATGTCAGGAGAATATGATAATAGTAATTTTTAAGGCAATGTTTTGACTTTAAAAATAATGTTAAACCAATCATGTTTCAGCAATTCATAATGAAAAATTAATTGCTAATTAATAAAAGAGAACATTAAATATTTTCTACGTGCTTACTCGATCCAGTTTGCTGTTCTGTCATCTCGCTGGATCTTTTTGATACAAATTTATTTTTGTGTAAAGGAAAGAAATTATCTTGAAGATACTGGCTTACATGTGTCCACACAACAAAATTATTTTGGAGTGCTATATGAAGGTATTATAACTTAAAATATCTCTTACTGCATAGTTGACTAATGATTCTTTTAAGTTTCTAAACAATATTATCATTGTAGGGCTTATGA
>NW_010205045.1:0-9155 GCF_000695765.1 Mesitornis unicolor | reverse complement strand
AACCGCTTGATCTCTCCATTTTTTTTAAAGAGCATATTAAACAAAAATTGCTTTCCAATGCAGCGGTGACACGAGCTAGAACAGGACTTGGACTCAGAGCAGAGAAGGGGACATTGGCAGGCTGGGCACTCGGCTGTCCGCAGCTGAACTGCGGGCCTTGAGTTGCGCTGGCAGGGCTGCGCGTCAAAGTTGGTGCCGTGTTTGCCAACTGTGTTCTTGGCTCCGGCTGATGTTACACGTCTCTGGACTCCAAAGCGCGCTCGTTTGCCAGATTCTACCTAAAAAATGCATACTGGAACTCCTAATTAAATACAACCCCTGATATTTATTTGATGCCTTGGAAAGGCATGCGTTCTTTCGCAGTGGATTCTACTTTGGTAGAAATACAGGTAAAGAATAAAAAAGCCCAAGGTGGATTCAAAAGCTGTATCCAGCATTAGGAGAGAAATTGTCTCTTGCAAACAGATTGGTAGCTTTGGTTTCTTGTAAGTATTGAAATTGTAGGACTTTGCCAGGTTCTCACCTGAAATTCTTTGCAAGCATTCATTTTTTTTTATTTTTTCAAGTATTTTGCAAATTGTTTCGCTACAAACGATAATTGCAGTCGGTGTATGATTTTGTTGGGTTTTGCTGCTATATAGCTACCTTATTGTTGCCGTAAGCTAAAGGTACCAGTTGAACGGTAAAGGTATAATTTATGCCAAACCAGTCGAGAAGCTTTTTCAGAAGACTGATAGCAACTGCTTTTATACATATTGCTACGTAAAATGCTTATTAATGTTAGCAGATGTTGCACTTTAATCCCCCAGAATGATTGTTTGGTAGCAGCAGGAGATTTATTAAGCTTGAGTTGTGTGAAATTGTGTGTGCATAAGCTGCTATTTAGATTGTAAAAATGCCATTGAAAACTGTTAAAAAGTTCTAACTGTAATTGGCAGAGGGGTATTAGCAGTTCTAAAAGAAGTATATGTGTACTGTTGGCCCTTGTGCTGTAACCTCTTTATCATTTATCTTCTTGTATTAATGTCACTGAATTATTAATTCATGAGCAGGGTTGGATAGGGTGAAGGCACTATTTAAATGTGTGGCACATGTATCCTTATCGCTGGAGACATGAAAAGAGTCATTTTGTGTTATCTGTAGAATGGAAAGGACATTTAAAATTTCATTTACGGTAATCCACTTCACTTCCCAGTAAAACACCTAGATTATTGCTGCTATAATACAATGTTCTTATTAAAATTTTGTAATCTTTCCACTCTGTTCACTTATAAATATTGTTGATAGACGAATGTAGACTTATTTTTTACTTTTTAGTTGCACATAGAGTTCATGAACTGCAGCAGAACATATGAAGAACAGGGTTTTTGTTAAAAAAAATAAAATTCTTTAATTTCTAGTAAAAGAATACAAAATAAAGGCCATTCAGTATTTTCAATTGTTGAAAGGGTAAATAAATCCTCATTTGAAATCGTAACATAAGCTAAGAGAAGAAGAATACTATTTTTTCCCAAAGTAGCAGTGTCATTGTCACACTGAGCTATGAAGCCCCGTGTTAGTTTTTTAAAATTTTAAATGCGTGACACAGAGTTGTTGCTCTGCTTGATGAGACCACAGCAACTCAGAGATCATCTTGCTGCTAAAAAATGTGTTAAAAATTATCTGAAATTTCATCTGGGCTGTATCAATGGTTTAAAAAAACAGCCTGCATGGGAAATGCCATGTTTGCAGTCACTCCAGTGAACAAAGTTCATTCTTTTGAATACTTTAAAAAGTATTCATTCTTATTTAAAAGTCTCCGAGTGCGAGCGATTTAGGGATGCTTTGTCCTTAAGCCCGCGCTGTGGCTGGTGTGGCAGTGCTGGAGATAGCTTCTATTAAACCCAATGGAATATGGGTTATCACTTCACACACAGCTTTTCACTGTTTCTGAAATTCATCTTTCTAGTTTATTTTTACCTTCCTCCTCCTGAAGGAAGAGAAAACACTGTGCAAGACGTTAGGGAGAGAAGTTTTAAACAGTGATACATGCAAGTAGAAGGAACCTTTCTGTTGAATTATAATTTAGAGCTCTTTTTGCTCATAACTTCTCCAAATGTAATCATTATAGTTTTCCGACGTAGCCTTTCTACAAAAGGAAATGAACTGAAATAGTTTTATTTTTTCTAATATAGTTTGCAAAAATACAAATCCCGCAGTTCACCCAATTAAAGGAGCGCTGTGGCTCTGATGAATGACTGCTAAGTCACTGCCTTGCACAGTTAAGAGCAGTCACTCGAATGTTCATTGCTTATTAAATTGTACAAGAAAATACTCTTAACTGTAGTTGCACCATTAGGTGCCTAGGCAACTCGTACATCTGTGCAGAGCCCATCACCCAGTAACAGAAGTGACTTCTTTGTTTCGCTGCAGAATAGACGCTGCAGATTTATTTGTCATATTTATTATGACATATTATGTTTCACACATTCTTGATGGTGTGCGAGCAGTAGTTCGGTAATTCAGTTGTACATTTGTGTGTAGGTGCAAGGAGGAGTTAGTGCTCCTGTGCACTGTGCAGTGCTCTCATACGTGACTTCTCACCCGTGAGTTCTTGTTTCCACCATGAACATGCGTATGAGAAAAGCCAATTACAAAGGAAGAAAAACCGAGAGTTTGTTGGTTTTTATTTCATGATTTTTGAGTTTTCAGCCTTCTAAGCGCTACTGGTACCTATTGGTGAGCCTGAATGATACGTCTAATGTCAGTGTGGGCTTCTTTTCTTGCACTTGATACACACGCAGAAGTCCTCCAAAGGGTTACGTGAACTCAGTAAGTTTCTACCTGTAAGCCATACTGGCCTGGATAACCTCTTGCACTCTTAGAAAGTAGTTAAAGACTGTTCTTAGTTGATTATTATTTCAAAGGTGACTGATTTGAAGTCTTCATAATTTCTTCCCTCCAGTTGTCAAAATGACAAATTTGGGTGAGTCTCATGGCCGAGTATGGGATGGTAGCACTCGAGGTGATCCACTGCGTTTTCATAACCAAATGGTTTGGGAAATGCAGCTTTTTGTAATTACTCTTAGAAGTTTGTTTGGGGCTGGTTGTTTTTAGTGGAACTACAATGTTCTGAAGCTCCTGACTGTCAGGCTGCTGGTAAGAAAATGGTACTTTCTGATCGCTGTGGTGTTAATTGTGCTTCAGAGAAAGGAAACACAAATAGTATTAACTTCAGAAGGAAATATTTGAGAGAAGAAAAAGAAAAATGCTTGAGTACAGCATGTTTTAAAGCATAATTAAAAGCATGTACTATGAAATAGTCTTTCATAAAATGCATTATCGTGATGCTATGGTAAATTTTAATACTTGAGGATGTGATGAACGAAGAAGTATTTAAAAATACCTTTCTTCTGTTGTCTCTATATTTAGTCACAGATTCTTCACATTTCTTTGTATGCTCATCTGATGCATTTTATCTTAGATTACCTCATTGCTCCCAAGAAATCCCTTTTGGTAATATTGATAACCTAATATATGACAGATTCTGGTCATTATTATTTCATTTAGTGGTCGTATGTATAGACCAAGAGGGAATCTGAATATTGATTCAATGAATGGCTAGTAACAATGATTTATGAGTCAAGGATTCAGTGCAGTGAGCCAAACACAGTAGAGATTACATCTTATGTGCCACCATTGATTTTGTTTCATATTTCACTGCACAGTGATTAGGCCGTGGTCTCACAGATGTTAACATTAGAACCATATTCTTCTCTAAGCAAAGATACGCCACAAATTACACCCAGTGCATGGTGTGTGTATGTGTGTGCCTCCTGCTTGTGATTTTTTTTTTTAAATGATAAATATTTTTCAGTTACTTTTTACAGAGTTGGTATTTTTCTGCTAACAACAAAGGTTTTTGATGGAATTTTTTCATGTAATCCAAAGTGACTTCGCTGCCCGCACAAGCTTGTTCCCGAAACATGAACTGTATCATTTATATTGAATGCAGACCACATGCACTGATCTTAAATACAACTGATAGAAAGTGGGCTGCCTTAAAATGGATGCTAAAATAGCATCTTCATGAGTCTTTTGGGTAACGTTCCTTGGCACATACCTAGAAAAGCAGTCTTCAGTGCAGTAGTTTCCGGGGGTTTGGTGCTACCAGGGGTTTGTGTGTGAGTATCAGACGCCGAGGCCGCAGCACTGCCATCCCCAACCTGCTGTTCCTGTGTACCAGGGCTACGCAGCCCCCATTAACCCCGTTACAGCACGGGTAAAAGCGTGTTCTTGCCTGTAACTTAAGTTTATTTTGGATGTTAGTAGCTGGTGGGTGTTTTGCTGGTGGCTCTATGCTGGTTTAATGAGGTTGTCTTACTTCAGTGTGTCAGCTGTGGAAAGCAAATCTGGGCTGATTTCCCTGCTTGAGCCCGGTGATGAGTGGTCATGCAGCACACCGGGCGTGTTGAAAGCCTAGCAGCCAGCTACAGAAACACCTCCTCGCCGCACAGGTACGGGCATGTCTGACCACAGTCCCAGGACTTTGCTGTTTGTTTTGTTTTTCACTCTACTTCCACTTCAAACAAGTTCTCAGCTGTGAAAAACACTGGATGGGAGGAAGGAAAAAAAAGAGATCAGCTAAGTGGCATCACAGCTTTGAGAAATATGGGGCTTTGCAAAGCCTTGTCAAGGCTGTCAACAAACAGTTTACTGTCTTACAAGGCTGCAGTGTCTTTGGTTGATGTTAGTCTAGTGATTTTTTTTTCCAAGGGAAAGGAATGATATCTTCTAATATAAATAGATTATTTTGAGGATTTCTCTTCTGTGAGAAGTTTGAAAAGCCTTTGAATTTACTTCAGCTGTTCTTTTGGTTTGTCATATGGTTCTCGGTGTTTTTTATAGCTATTCATTATTTTCTTGTTTGTTTTTGATGTTCATAAAATCTGTCCTATGTAGGTTTGAAAATGAGAGCTATTTGTTTTGCGGTTTAATGAAGAGAATGGCAAACAGCCTCAGACTGTGCCTCTGGTGTCCAAGTGCTCAGCATATTTAACATGCTCAGCGTGACACTAAGATATTACAGCCGATAACGGTTGTAATTGACTTACAGCATCCCTTTCCCTCCCCCCTTCTTTGGATGCTGGGGATTTATCTTGGAGGCCCCAGGAAGATGCAGTGACAGAGGGCTGAAGTGTTAAAGAGGTTTTGCCTGCACTGTTTGAATGGAGGTGGTCAGATATTTCGGCACGGTGTCCATTAGGGTGAAATACAGAGAATCTGCCATCAGGACTGAGTGACACATCCCCCCACCGCCCCTCTCCCTTGGTTCTGAGTGTTTAGCAAAGGCAAAAAGAGAAATTCAGACTTGGCAAAAGGAGAGTGCCTGGAGCCAAAAAAAGCCATTCTTATTAGTGCTAGCAAAGGTTTACTTTGCTGGCTTATTGAATGAAAACTCCCCAGAGTGTCCAGGCTTTATCCTGTGTTAACAAGAAGGGGCAGAGCTGGCTTGTCGGGAGTGGAGCGCCGTGTAACGCGTCTGTAAAACACAGGAGTGAGGCCAAGCCGAACTGGAGTGCTGATGAGAAAGGAAAATCTTCGTCTTTTCCTCTTAAATCCTATTTATTTTCTCTGTGAATGATTGCGGTAGACCACTGAGCTGCTGTGGACTGGCGGACTAAATTGTGATGTTGCGCTGGTGAAATAGCGTCAGTGCGCTGTTCAGTGTCACGTCTTGCATAGGTAGATTGGGTATTTGGAATTAGCTGCTGCACTGATGAGCTGGGAGGCCGGGCTGGTGTGGGGTGGGCGCTCCTGCGGTCATTCCAGATTTCGGGCGCACGTTCCTGACACACCGTTTCAGGCATTCCTCAGGCAGGGCTCTGTCACTTCAGAGCACAACGCAGCTGAATGCATTGAAGTAATTTTCTTTGTTGCAAGATTGGATGACCTTGGTCAAGTCTTGTTCTTACTGTATTATTCCCTTCCCTGATCCTGTATTCCTTCCGTGCAGCTTGGGAAGAGACGTTTTGGGTTAGAAATCCAGTGTTCAAGGTGACAATTAATAGGAACTGTTGAATGCAGAATTGAAGATAAGACTCTCTGGTACATTTTAAACATTGACTTGCTTTTAACGGAAAAGAAGTCTTTGTTAACCAGTTTGAGGCAGAGCAGAGTTAGCCTTTCCTCTCTTGCAAACCCAATATGCAACTTGTTTAATTGGAACAGAGCGGGCATTGATTGCTTACCATAGGTAGCAGGAGGACGCTAACTACATCAGTATGAGGTCTTACTTGTCTTCGTTATATTTTTTGGTAAGATCTCATAACATTGAAGATTTTCTGCAATCTGGTATTGTAGCACTAACAAAAAGTGATTAATTTATGTCAATTTTTGAATAACTATGTTGAAGATTTAGGAATAATTCATACTGAATTCATCTGAAGACGTGTTCAATGTTGAAAACCAGAGCCTGGGTCTCATTGCAGATACGTCTAAAACTGTAGCTCTTGGAGCATAAACAGCATTAGTCTCATTCTAATGTGGTTTAGACAGTTTTACTAATCACACTGCACTAATTAAATTCTGATGTTGCAGATTATAGGAAGTTTAACTTTTTTTTTTCCTCTTAAATTGGGAAAGCCTCATGATGGGAAGGCACGTGGACACATGATTTCTCAGGAGATTAAGTAGTCTATTACATTGTATGAATATATATCTGCTCACCCTTGCTGCCTCTTCCCCCTCCTTTCCTCTGCAGAATGCCTCAGATATATTACAGAATTACTTAGTTTCATAAACTGGGTTATGAAAGGCAGTGGGGGTGCTGCATGTGTGGCAAGGTAGGTCATGCAGGATTTATAAGAAGGATTGCCTGGGTTCTGCTGGTTTCTCGGCACATAGGAGCTGTGCAGCTATGGCTGATGTTCCTTACTTCTCTGTGCCATATAAAGCGAGTGCCGTTTGTATTTCTGTAATAGAGACGTTAAAGCTTGATTGAGGTTGCAAGCGCTTCATGGTGTTTCCAAGATGATTTGGAAAATTAAGCACTATATTGTAAAATACATCAAAGACTTTTAGCTAAAGAAAAACATCCTTGCTTATCTGAGAAGATCTCTGCATCCCCCTCTGTTCTAATTGCCTGAAAAGCTGGATGGAACAGGAGGGGAAAGACAGCTCTTGAGCATGCTGTGTCAGTTGTCCGGAAGCTCTTAAAAGACCCTTTTTTTGCTTTTGAAAATAAAACCTTGGGAAGGTTAAACAGAGTAGAGTCGAGGTGCAGCAGTCCTTCAGAGGTCTTTCTCTTCAAAGATGAAAGCATTTCAATGAGCATGCTTGGAGCAGCGTTCTCTTATCTCTGGGGTGCTCCTGAGCAATGTTGCGGGGAGAGGGATGGCCAACAGTGGCATTTCTGCAGCGGTCGTGTTCTGTCTAAGGAGTTTCACAAGTACAGAAGAACAAGGAGGCGAGGCAGGAGCACTAAGACATTGGGACTTGGCAGCACAGAGCATGAATACGGTATGAAGAGGTGCCCAGTACCTTTGCAGTGTACAGGTTTGAACATTAACATTTCCATTACTGATCTGGTTTTCTTTAACAGCACATATACAAAGAAACTTAACAAGGTGAGCGCTCTGTTTCCAGTGAAGGGTTGGTTGGTTTTTTTTCTGTGGGAGACAGCAGTATGGCCCAGAGGTAGGGATTTAAGTGACGACTGAAATTTTCTGGGCAGCTTTTATTGCACTCTGAAATTCAAGCAACCTCTTGCTCTAGGGAGTTTCTGCCCCACCCACAAGCCCAAGCAGCCGGCGATCCAGAGGAAAGGTTTATTAAGGTCTGAGGGGAAATAAGCTATTTGTGCAGGACGGCCACTCACCATGGTCTCCTTTTTCTGTTTACAGAGAAGTAACTTAATACGGCTTTTTTCTGGCCCTGCTTGTTTGGTTGGGGATTTGTTGTTGTTGTGAGATGCCACTGACAGGCTCCGTACCGCTGGGGGATGGATGGACAGACGGATGCGGCTGACGGCAGCGTCTGAGGCTGGAGTGCTCTCTGGCTCCAGCTCATGTCTGGGTACCTTTCTCAGGATTAACTTTTGTTACGCTGATGAATGGTTGGTTCAGAGCTGCGCTGTTCTTTGACTCGGAGCCACGTAGAGTTTCTCAAAAGTATAGGTTGTGTTAAAAATCGTTCGCTGCGAAGCTGTTAATTTTTATTCAAAAGAAAAGAAAAGCAAATCTAAACCCTATTGCATCAGTTTTCAAACACTGCTGAATTTTTTCTTGCTTCTTTAGAAAAAGCCGTGTTGCTGATAATCTGGTAGGGCTTGGTTAGTTTATTTCAGTTTCTTTTTGCAGCAGCACACTGAGTTAAATTCTATGTAGGCTACAGCAATCTAGAGAGAACAATATATTGCACAAAGTACTTAGATTTATCCCTAAAATATTTTGCATTTTTACTTAGTTGAATAGTTTCTGCTGGTTGTGGTATCACAAAAACACCAATATCCTTTCAGGAACTGTGGTTTCTTATTAAAACAGCTAAAATAAGTCACTTTACAAGGTCAGGAACTCTTATGGTGGTTTTTTTTTTTTAAAAAGTCTCTGCCATAAATTTTGCCGTTATTTCCTAGGGAGATGTTGGGTATCACAGGTGGTGCTTTGATTATTGTCTTTAACACAACCCTTTCCCCCATCCCCAATTTTAAACTAGTCCACAAGGAAGCGATGAGTTTAAGGATGCTAACGCACAGGTGTGTCACTGTCCACCTGCAAGTGGAGGAGACGTCTCACAGTCTGGGTGTGCAGTGATATGGGATGGAAATAACGACAAACCTTGAGTCTCAGGAAGTCAAAATCTTCTGGACAGCAATCAGAAGGCTGACTTGATTTCACTGTTAGCCATTATTGTGCCTCATCTGTTCTCTTGGATTATTCTGATTGCTTACTGAAATTATGCTGATTAGTCTGTAGTGTCTGTCAGATCGCTTTATGAATTTTCCTTTGGGTGCTACGGGTAAAAAAATAATCCAAGCTCTGCCTAGGCTTTTAGCTGAACTGTCTCCAGGTTTTGGTTCATTTTCTTTTTTGTTTTAGATTTTTTTGTTGGTTTTGTTTGTTTTTTAAAAATATATGCATATATTAAAAAAAGTGTGTGTGTGTATATATATATAT
>NW_010205044.1:0-7515 GCF_000695765.1 Mesitornis unicolor | reverse complement strand
CTGTACTGATAATCCTCTACATCATCAACATATCTCATTAGCAGAAGTAGTGTTCTCTATTTCACCAGTTGCAGGGAGATCTGAGGCGAGAAACAGAAAGAGCCAGCAGATCAATGCCTGCCTCAGAGACTGGTGCCACAAGCAGGACTTTGGGTTTTTTAATCATGGATCAATTTACACTTTACCAGCTTTGGTGGCAACAGATGGAGTACATCTGTCTCAAAGAGGGAAATGGATCCTGGGGCAAGAGTTTGCAGGTCTCATAGACAGGGCTTTAAACTAGATTTGAAGGATGGGGGGGTGAGGTGGGTATGACACAACTCACTAGACCATGTTGGTGAAGCGCTGACATGTGTTGCATATGGTGCGCTAGTGAGAGACTTCGGACTACTGTCCTAGTGGAGGTAGGGGATGGAGTTCCATGCAGGAACCAAGGTGCAAGGGTCACTGAAGTGTTAGTAACCATGGAAGCGCCTGACTTCTCCCTGTGAAAAGGTGGCAGGACCTTGAGCCCGACTGAAGAGTGTCTGCAGTAATGCACACAGCATGGGCAATAAGCAGGAGGAACTGGAAGCCGTTGTGCATTGGGGTAACTACGATACAGTAGCTATCATGGAAACATGGTGGAATGAGTCACACAACTGGAGTGCTGCCATAGATAAGTTCTTCAGAAGGGAAAGGCAAGGAAGGAAAGGTGGTGGGCTGGCCATGTATGTTAAGGAAGGCCTTGACTGTCCAGAGCTTAACAATTGTGACAATAGGGTTGAGTGTTTATGGATGAGAATCAAGGGGAAGGCCAGCAAGTCAGATATAGTGGGAGTTTGTTACAGAGCACCAAACCAGGATGAAGAGAAAGACAAAATATTCCATAAGCAGCTGGAAGAAGCCTTGTGTTTACTTCCCCTTGTACTCGTGGGGGACTTCAACTTCCTGGATATCTGCTGGAAATACAACACAGCAGAGAAGGAACAGTCCTGGAAGTTCCTGGACTGTGTGGAAGATAACGTCGTGACACAGCAGGGGAAGGACCCGATAAGCAAAGGTGCCCTGCTGGACCTGCTGTTTGCGAACAGAGAAGGTCTTGTGGGGGATGTGATGGTTGGAGGCTGTCTTGGGCATAGTGATCATGAAATGATAGTGTTTTCAGTCCTTGAAGGAGTAAGGAGGAGGGCTGCCACTTTGGACTTCTGGCGGGCAGACTTTGGCCTGTTTAGGGACTTGGTTGGCAGAGTTCCCTGGGAGGCAGTTCTGAAAGGTAAAGGAGTCCAGGAAGGCTGTACACTTTTCAAGAAGGAACTCTTCAAAAAGTGCAAGCACAGGCTGCCCCCATGTGTTGGAAAACAAGTCAGCAGGGAAGAAGACCAGCCTGGCTGAACAGAGAGCTCTGGTTGGAGCTCAGAAAAAAAGAGGAGAGTTTATGGTCTTTGGAAGAAGGGGCAGGCAACTCAGGAGGAGTACAGGGCTACTGTGAGGTTGTACAGGGAGAAAATTAGAAGGGCCAAAGTACAGCTGGAACTTTAGCTAGCTAGTGCTGTTAAAGACAATAAAAAGGTTTCTATAAATGCATTAGCAACAAAAGGAGGACGAAGGAGATTCTCTACCATTTAGTAGATGCGGGGAGAAACAGTGACCAGTGATGAGGAAAAGGCTGAGGTACTTAATGCTCTTTTTGCCTCAGTCTTTAGTAGGAAATCCAGCAGTACTCTGGGTACCCAGCCCCCTGTGCGGGAAGACAGAGATGGGAAGCACAGTGAAGCCCCCATAATCCATGAGATATTGTGTTCTTCAAAACTAAAATATATCAATTCTTTCTATATTCACTTTCTCTACTTGGTATCAAGTCAAAACCAATGAAAGCATAGAATATCACAGACACGAGGAAGGAAAGGTGTGGGTTTTCTGCAGCATTTTTTTAAATTGGTTTTGTCCACACATGTGTCCAGTAACAAAGGTGCTGTGAAGGCAGAGTGCTACACTAGTGTATTCCCTCATGAAATGTTAAAGCCATAGCTACACCACACTTCTCACATAGTACTCAAGTAATGAGAAAAACAAGCTGAGCAACCAGTGGTGCAGACTGCAAAGGGACAGGAATGAAGTTTATTGCAGAGGTGTTTCTTCCCTGACTTAAAATCTTTTGCAGCCTGACCTCAACCCAGCAAGTGTCTCTTCCTGCTCCTGTAAGAGTGAAATACTGTATTTTTGACCAATACAAACTGGACAGTCACTGAAGTGAAAATACTGCTATTTTAGGATTCAGATTATATCTCATTTTTCCATAAGGGACTCAGTCATTTTATATCACATAAATTTTGGTAAACTTGCATCAATAGAACAACTCAGCGGTAAGTCACATTCAGGTGGACTCCATTCTATCACAGTGCTCATTTCCGAAATATTATTAATTCATCTACCTCAAGTAAAGCCTTTGCATTCATTTTTAACTATTTACTGACTGAAACTCCCCGTCAGCTGCAAATTTAGGCTTCTTTAACTCACAAGATCAAGAACTTTGAACAGGTTATATTCAAGCCTGCTTCTTCTTCCTCCTGCTTGAAGATAGCATGTTGCTACTAATCCTTTAAGGTATGCCTGAAAGCTACACTAGCAAAGACTTCTTTAAAAGCAGTCACCCTTCTTTCATGGCTACAAATCTAGACACAACAACCAAGCCAAGAAGCTACAAGTCCAGTCAGGCAGAGATGGGGAGTAATTAGAGAGGAAAGGGAGAGGAAAGGGTAAAAAACAGAGAGGAACAGCTGTTTTTTCCTGACCATATGTTACTATCAATTACTGTCAGTTACTATGAAAATAAGCTTTTCTTCAACTAACTCCTGGATATCCAACATATATAAGTACTATGCAAGGTGACTCTCCCAACGTTTATATGACACGTGCACAAAAGTGTTATGCACCACAAGTGAGCCTTTTAGACCCAAAAGAACATACATGCACTCTCTGCCCATCTCGGTGTTTTATTAGCTGAAATTAGTATGAGTTACTCTATCATTCCTCCACTGTAAAATGCAAATAATTAACAACATTGACACAATTGTGGCAGAGGATTACCCATTTTAGATCAGTGAAACAGATCAGTATTATAGAAATCAGTATTACATACAATATACCAGCCTCTAAGACACAATAGAAACTTTTTCATCCCTAAGTAATCAAATTACTTTTATTCTCACTTAAAATATACAGCTATAAAAAATTATGCATCATACATTCAAATATGAATTGCATTCTTAAGTGTCCTGATATCCAGGTATCCTACTACTGACCAGTATAATACAATATTCTGTCAACACTTTTTACAGGCATAGGAGAAAAATTTCCATAAATAATTATTTTTATCTGATATTGCAGTTTTCCTTAAACACTTACATTTAGAAGTCAATTTCAGTAGGCCTCTTTCTTCCAAACATTGCCTCTTGTTCCTACAGGAGAAAACAAATTCCAAAGATACCAAAATGTCAAAAAAAGTCCAAGTCAGCTATTATAGAAAAAGACCTCAAGATACAAGAGTCAATTCAGCAGTGTCAGAAATAACCATTACAGCTAATATTACCACCCAAAAGCAGTTTGAGAAAGCTCACTAACAATACCACAAATCTTAACGGCCTGCAAGTAATAATTTAACAGCTTTAGAAAAATCGATTAAAATGGTATCACATTAGTACAGCAATACTGTTGCAGATACTGTTAGGAGTATAGCAAGGAAGCGTAACATATAGCCCCTGGAAAAAGCACCACTACTGCGAAATTTTTATGGCGGGGATTCAATGAAGTGTACAAGGGCACCTTGACTTCATTTCAAGCCCGACAGTAAGTGTTGCCCACAGGCCATACAACAAGGGATACAACACTGCTTCGCTTTGAGGTAACCTAATACTGCAGAACTTCTTGTTATTTACAGAACACCAGAGATACAACAAGCATTTTTCGGACTAACGTCCCTGCTCTGCAGATCTTGAAGTCTTCGCTAATACAGAAAACACAATGGGGAAAGAATGACACTCAAATAGCAATGAGTGATGTATAGCATGTATTGAATTAGTTAATGGATGGGTAGGAGGTAAGAACAGTAGAAGAAAAAGTCAGCTACTGAGGTTTACACTGTATGAAGTTTAGAAAAAAAACTGTAATTGCAGTTAGCTTTAATTTAACTGAAGCCAACATCACTTCTGTATCAGGACTGGAGAGAAAGTGTTTATATGAAGTTATTAACAGTTTGGCACGATATCCTAACTTAACAGAGAAAAATCAACACAGGTGTTTTAAAGTTGATAGTTTTTATTTACAGTTTGGTTGGCAAAAGGCAGTGGGAAAGTTTAAAACATTTTAAACAGAGGCCACCGTATCTTACTGTATGATCTATCAGTTTACAATCTGTATTTTCAGTATCCAGCTGATCAAATAAAGCTAATCACCACTTAAAGAAGCATAATCTGCATCAGCTCCATTAGAGCACACTGCCCAAAAACACTGCAGGCAGTTTCTAAATCAACACAATCACTAATAAAAATGCAGTTCTGGTGCATATACTTTCAACATATACTTTGATTTTTTTACTGTACTTGGTACCAAATTGCCCACTTTACTTGCATACTGGCAAGGCAGTTACACTTCCTACTTTTAGTTGAACATTATAACCTTATTTTCTGCAAATTCACCTGTTCGGTAATTCTGAACTACTCTGAATATTTTTACTATGAGCATAGTCAAGACTGGAGCAGATGAGATTGAGGGAAAGTATTCCTGGTATATGATCAGAATCAGCTGGGTAACCATAACCATCCTGTTTAAAAATTCTATTCAAAAAGAAGAAATGTAGCCAGTTTTCATTTTGTCACAGAAATTCCTCACTTAAGCTTTTTAATTCATTCTTCTAGATCAAGAGTGTTTAGTTCTTCTTCTAGTTCATCCAAGTCCTCTCCAGTAAAAAGGTTTTCATCAACGGGAACTGCATCAATTGCTCCATTTTCCAACTCCCCATCTCCATCATTATCTTCCTCTAAATCGTTTTGCTCACAGCTGTTTATATCGCCACCAGAAGCTTCACTTAATTTATTCTCTGAAAATAAAAATAATTCATACATATTTCAGTATCACAAGTTTCTGAATCACTAATTCACAATCCTAATAAACATGCCTTAAATTTGTGAAACTATAAAGAAGTTACTCTATGTGAACGTTATGTAGACTTACATTGGTTAATTGCATGTACCCAATTAATATGTAAGTTTAGATCACGAGTTATTAAAACAGCTTGGAAAAAAAACCACCTCCAACTCCTCAAACTCTTATATTCATAACCAGGTCAAAGTTAATGAGCTGCTCCTACTCAGTGTCTACACTTAAGACACAGGATCTTAACCAGCAAGGTATGCATTTCCACAAGCACACCAAGATCAAGACTTTGCTCTAAGAAATTAGGAGCTAACTTAAGCTAGCTAGAAAATATAATGAAAAGCTTGGATTTTTCTTGATATTATTCATTCAGTCATTTACTAAATCTGAAAGAAGAAAAGGGTAAGCTACTGAAAAAAAGCATCTTAAGGATTTACTGGAAGTGGCCATAAACACTATCTTTCATTTAAACTTCAATTTAAGAAAATAACAAGTGCATAGCATTTCCTGGAAGCTTTTTCTTACACGTATCATGAACAGTTATTTCACTCCCTTGCCCTTTTAAACAAGTATTTACTTTTAGCAGATCAATAATTCATTTCTATCTACCTTCCGTGAAGCTCTTAACAATTCAATCCCACATTAGTGATGCCTAAATAATGAACTTACCATCTTTTTCTACTGAACTGTATGTGCTGAATCGCTCAGGACTAGCCACAGTAATACCAGTCTCATCTACAGCCTTTGGGACATAGAGGTTCAAATCCACATCATTTATGCACATGGGGTCTTCCATCTGAAAAATAAACCAAGATGTTCTGCATTAATTAGTTTTCTACAGAAATACTCATTTCTGCAGGATTTCTACAATTTTGTTTTAGATCTTCCTTTTGATACCAGAATTTTGACAAAATCTACTCTGTAGCTGTTAAGAACAGAGTTTATTACTTGCACTAAAAGAGTTCTCGAATTAGAAGTTTTCAAACTTGAATGTAGCTTGAGACACTATAGTTAATACTGTTCTTTACCTCATCATCTTCTCCTGTTCCTTGAATATAATGGGTGTCATCTGCTTCTTCATCATCTGCATCAACCAGCTCTGGTCGGAATTCAAATACTTCACGTCCACTAATCTATTAACAGAAAACAAAATCTTAATTTATCAATTGATAGAATACATATTGCAAAAAAAAAAAATAAAAAAAGGAAAAAAGAAAAAACAAGCAAAAAGCAATGCAATTCCAGGCCAGCTACCTTATTACAAAAACTTATTTACTCTTTCCTCTTACATTAAGAATTAGAATGCAGAACATACCACCAATGCTTTGCCAGCTTTAAAATCAGCTTTCCTCCTCTCCATATCTTGTTCAGCCTTATCAATTTTTTCTTGTCTTTTTCTTCTCTTCCATGCAATAAAACATTCTAGAGTAATTTTGGTAACATTTGGTCCTAAGGCAGCACGCTGTCAAGTAAACAGACTGGTTAATGCTAGAAACTGTTTCCAAAGGCTATAAGAAATTACTCTCTTTCAGAAACAAGTTGAAAATACTTATTTCTAATTTCTTATTCACTCTCACCACTAAACATGCAACCTAAAAGTTCGACTCAACACATGGTTTTCCAGTTAGTAAGATAAGTCAACATGAAAGTTAACTAGTGGAGGAGGAAAGAAACCAATGATAATAGCTCAGGTTCTCCTCAAATTGACACTGCCAGGCAATGGTGACAGAAATAAGCAGACCAGCAACACACCACCTTCAGGCGGCCTCAATTTCCTGGTGTTGCTTCCTCATCAGTTATGCAAGAACTAGGGAGGCAGCGAGCTGGGGATGAGAAAGGCCCACAGAGGCAGTTGCAATAGATGATGGGAAAACAGCAGTAAAAAATAGAAGCCTCCTAAAAAAGCATTAGCACCACCTGCACTAAGTATGGTTACAGTTTAATCTGTTCCCCGGGAAAGACCCAGGGAACTACAGAGCTGTCAGTCTGACCTCGGTGCCAGGGAAGGTGATGGAACAAATCATCCTGAGCGCCATCACACGGCACATGCAGGACAACCAAGTGATCAGACCCAGTCAGCATGGGTTCAGGAAGGGCAGGTCCTGCTTGACTAACCTGATCTCCTTTTATGACGAGGTGAGCTGCTTGGTGGACGAGGGGAAGGCTGTGGATGTTGTCTACCTGGATTTCAGTAATATCTTTGACACTGTCTCCCACAGCATCCTCCTGGAGAAGCTGCTGGGCATGGCTTGGACGGGCACACGCTTTGCTGGGTTAAAAACTGGCTGGATGGCCGAGCACAGAGAGTTGTGGTGAATGGAGCTAAATCCAGTTGGCAACCAGTCACCAGTCAAGTGGTGTTCCCCAGGGCTCGGTTTGGGG
>NW_010205043.1:2339-9456 GCF_000695765.1 Mesitornis unicolor | reverse complement strand
TAGGAGGTTCCTTGTGAACATGAGGAAAAATTTTTTACTATGAGGCTTACAGAACACTGGAAGAGGCTTCCCAGTGAGGTTGTGGAGTCTCTTTCTCTGCAGACATTCAAAACCTGCCTGGACGCGTTCCTGTGTGACCTAGTTTAGGTGATCCTGCTCTGGCAGGGGGGTTGGACTGGATGATCTTTCGAGGTCCCTTCCAACTCCTGAGTTTCTGTGGTTCTGTGATTCTGTGATCTATCATTTGTATGAGGAAAGAGTCCTCTAAGCATTCCAGGAACTTCAAGGATGACAGGTGAACTGCTGTGTTGTTTTTCCAGCAGATATCTGGGTAGTTAAAGTTTCCCATAAGAACCAGGTTTTGTTGACCTGAAGCCTGCTTGATTGACCTGAGTATCGCTTCATTGATCTCACTGTCTTGGTTTGGGGGTTGGTAACAGATGCCTACTGTAAGGTCTCCCTTGGAGATGAGCCCTCAGATTTTGACCCAGAGGCATTCAATGGGGCTTTCACAATTACCATACATGACTTCTGTACTTTGAAGGTTCTCCTTAATATATAGTGTGACGACTCCTCCTCTTCTACCCTGCGTATCTATACAAAATAGCCTATAGCCATCCATCATTATCCCCCACTTGTTGGAGTTTTCCTACCATGTTTCAGTCATTTCTACGATACCATAACTTTCTGACTGGGCTCAGAGCTCCAGTTCCTCCTGTTTGTTTCCAAGACCTTTTGCGCTAGTATACATACATTTTAGGTGGCTGGTACATTTAGGGAGACAGCCGAGGCACATTTTACACTACTCACTTCATTGCATCATCATTATTAAGCTCTTAAACTTAACAATAATAACAACAACAACAACAATAACAATAATCTTTTACACTCAATTCTAACATTGTCTTTTCTTCTATCAGCTAGAGCTATATCAATATATTTAACTCTCCTCTAGAAGAATGTAGACTTCCACAAAGCCTCTTTTTGTTGCAGTTCTGTAAAATACCAATAACCCTTTTATTTGTGGGTGGGCAAAGAGGGAAGGACAGGTTTAAAATATTAAAAAACCTTTACCATTCCCAGTATATCCCAAACATTCACATGAAAGTTTAGTATTGTTTTAAAAAAAAAATCCAACAAGAAAACCCTAATGGAAACTCTTCGAAGAGAAGGAGAGACTGTAAAAACAAAACCATTGATACAGGTGCCTCTTTTATCAGTTTTGAATCACAGTGACACATTATTAAGGGCTGTTGAAATATTGAAGAAAATTGCTTATCTGACTTGAAGTTTAAGCAGACGTTTTAATCAAGTATGGTGGCACTTTTAATGCTATCATTCATTAATAGTATGTCAGTTTTATGTCTCGCATCCAAACCATTTTTGCCTCAGTACAGAATGCTGCTATTCCGGTGTCAGAGCTACGCTCTGGCCTAGCCTTCAGCTGTGCTCTGTGTCTGTGCTTCCCGATTTCCAACAGGTCAGAAGGCATTTCATGAAGAAACAAAGTGGCATGGTTTTAATGAACGGGGATTAAAGACTCTGGGTCAGGCAATCAGAGCAAAAACTGTCCCTCCTGATCTTGATGAAGTTTCTGGGAGCTAATTGGTGCTATAAAGAATGACTTTTGCAATTGCTTCTCTCTCTTATCATTAGATTAATGCTGAAAAAAGTGACACTTTAAAAGGTTTATTGCTGAGTTTAGAGCTGTAGGACTGCTGCTAAGTGGATGCTTTTCTTGCTGAAAGAGCAGTGCAACAAGGAAACTCATGTTGCTTCCTTTCTAAACTGTAGGTTTATCAATTTATAGTTCTAATTCTACACCATTACTGGGAATAAAGATTGTCTTTTCGTCACACACATTTCATTTTCTATTACTTCAATGACATTAACAGTTCTGAGCCAATAATCAAGTCATCTTACGCCTCATGGGAAGAAGTCCTTTCACATGGCATCTGCATTTCACTGTCTTTCCATAGGTTTTGATCTTGTCTGTACACATTTCAACAGGATGATACACTGCATGTTTTCTCTTTACAAGCCCTCCCTTTCTGATTGTTTACCTAAAAAAGATTAATTCCATTTCAATCCTCTCTCCCAAGAAGCATGAGTTTTAATAAACACTTTACAAGACTATGCTTCAGAAGTGTATCTTTCATGCCACATTTCTAGAGATACTTTATTTAAGCAACTTTCTCATTGAAAGGTTGACAAGAATAATTTTAGTTCAAAGCAGCTCTGTCTTCCGAACACAATTCTCTTTAATGTTGGCAGCAAAATTTTACTGCTTATGTTTTAAACCAATATGAAATATAGGCAATGAGTGTTAAAAAAATAACTACTCCTGGAGTCCACTGAAACTGACTGTGAATGAAACATAGGAATTGAAAAATTTTAGACAATGCTGTATCATAATAGCAAAATCTAAAATAAAAAAGACAGATACCTCCAGACAGTATAATGTGCTGGCAGGACACAGTCATTCTTCTAGAGATGTTAAGACACATTTCAAAACCACTTTGGTTTTTATTCCATATGTGAAATGTACTTCTGTTTCTTATCTATACCCCTATTTATACAAAGTCAGTTTATACTGTCTTTGTCTCCAGTTCAATAAGATCTGAATTTTCATGGAGAGAGAGAACAGGGGGAGGTATTGGTTGAGAGAGGAGAAACAGTGTTTATCTCTCTGTTGACTTCAATAGAGGCAAATAAGCTACATTTAGGAGAAGAAAAAAACCTAATTTTGGTTTAGCAGTTATAATATCTCATACCTTAGAGTAAGTGTGTAGCTTCAAGGAACTAAGTTTTATTTTAATCTTAGGAAAACAGCTTGTTTTCGTAAGAGGGAGCATAATAACTTGCTTGATAACATTCTGTATCTGAACTGAAAACAAAAAAGCTGTTGTTTTCCAGTGATACATTCAGGCAAGTAGAAAAAGTCCTGTATGGGTAAAATGTGCTAGTCATAAACCAGAGTGACAGCACCTTCTCTCACTTCTACAGCTTCACATACTAAACAGGCTGGTTAAATAAAAGACAGAAAAAACCCACTGGATTTATTTTGAGATTGGTCATAAAAAGAACAAAGTACTTTTTCTTACGCTTTGCTTTTCCTACAGTGTAGCAGGAAAAGAGAGCCCCTATCCCTTTTGGACACTGATTCAGATTCTTTCCTGTGACTTCATCTTAGTCCCTAATGCTTTTTCATGGACATATAGGAGTTTAATTCAAGATCCTACTCCTTCATGGCGTTGTATGTGCACATACTTTAGAATAAGTGATCTAGTGATTGAGATATGCAGACCTTACTTCTACATCTGACCAACCTCTGGCCATTGATTCCAAATGGCATTGAAACACTTAAAAAAGTTTGATGGCTTGCAGGGAATGTTGAAAACTTCACAGGAAAAAAAAAAACCAAATAGATCTCATGCACCTTTACTAGCAAGAAAATCTTTCATAGTTCAAATTTACTCACTGAATTGAATAAGCTATGGCTATTTTAAAGACAGTTTACTGATAACTTATTAAAAAACAACAAATGTAAATTTAATATCTGCAGATCATCACTAAGAGTTTTTGTTTTTATTTTTATAAGTGATGCTTGGACATACTACAGCAATCGAAGTCAGTGAAAAATGCTTTCCTAATTCAATCCAAGTAAAAACTTGGATTGAAATTTTTACTCTGTTAAAATTTTGGACTTAATTAGAATTTTGCATAGGAGTAAGCATAATATTGATTACATGTCATAACCCTATAAAATGCATAATTTTGGTTCATTTGTTTTATTGTTTTAAGAAGTCACAAAATCCAACAAAAAGTTGCTAGGATTAGGATATTAAAAGCCAACCTGCAATACAACCTTTTCTTTCTACTCTTGCTCAAAGTAGTCATTCTCAGCTTTTCTCCCTTGTGCTGGATTCCCTCCCCACACCTGCAAAATAGGAGTGATATGCTTCCAGCAGTAACGCTGCAATCCATTAAATCATGACTCCCGCACTGGGATATAGCTCCACTCACAAGAAAGTAGTTTCCTCTCTTAAAATGAAGGAAACTAAATAGGACAGCTGATAAGGTCTTAAAATACTGCCATCCCCTGCCCCTCAAAAAGATGAGGAGTATCATGTCTGAAATTAGAGTTCTCCATTAGTGACGGTGTAAGTGGATTTCATGCTCTGCGTTCACCTTAACCTGATGAGGCTCCATGTCTATCCATAAGCCTCCCTACCAATTCCCCTCACAGCTCAAAGCTTAATGGACCATTCAGGAGCTAGACTGCTCTTCACTGGTCCTACAAATAATAATTTCTATAAGCCTTTCTTTTAGCCACAGGTATTCCCCTCTCTACAGCCTGATAATTTACCTCTAATTGCTGCTGCATGAACACCACCATTCTCTCAGGCTCAATTCCATATCCTTTATCCACTGTGCTACTCAGTATATCAGAAAATCAATAGATGGCTAAGGCAAGCTGTCCCACCCCTCTCCCTTCCCCAGATTTAACTCTCCTTAGCAATTCTAATGCTTGCTTCTACCTCCTTCTCCCAGCCTGTGAGAGTTACCATTTTCATTCCCTGTATCTTGCCTGATTTCAGGTGTTTTGTGAATGTCCTTGAATTTAAATCTTCTGTGGCCATGTGGGATTTCAAAATCCTGTCACAGATTTTAAAGTCGTAATTGTTGCAGAAATGGTGATGCTATTCCACAGTTTGCCTTCAGATACATTATATCACTTCTCACAAATTATAATGAGACTTGTACTGATGCAATTCTGTGTATAGTTTGATTACATGATTTTCATTACAATTATAGGAATAAATGGTAAAAAATGACCAGTAAAATTGTTAATTTAAAATGTTTAGTCATAGATGAAGAGGACATTTTGGACAATGAAGTATATATTATTTTTCTTTATTTAAAGTGGATAACTTAATATGAAACCACATGTATAAATTCTTTCTTGTAATAAGGATTGCTTATTTTGCAAGCTCAAATATTTCTTTTATGCATACTCATTTTTAGTAGTCAACGTCTAGGTCTCAGAGTTCTAAATCTGAAGCCCTAAAAATAAGCCATTGAGGATGTAAATTTTGAAAAATGTGAATTTCTAAAAAAATTCCTCCAAGTAAACCAAGCTCATAATTTTATACAGAGAGTTTTAAATTAACAATGAACTAACAGATATTATTGGAGTAATACATACAGCTCAAGTCCTGGTCAAAGGTCTCATGGTGTTTGGTTTTTTTGTGTAATTTTTTTGCTGAGGTACATGCATGTCTTCAGCTAATTACAACACTTCCCTCCCTGGAAGTGTTCAAAGCCAGGTTGCATGGGGCTTTGAGTAGACTCATCTAGTGGGAGATGTCTCTGCCCTTGGCAAACGGGGTTGGAACTTTAACTTCCAACCCAAAGCATTCTATGATTCGATGATTCTAATAACTATTAAAAGACCAGGTAATGTTGAAACAATTCGGATTCATTTGTGTATATATGAAGAAATCTGTAGTATTCTGGTGGTACATCTTGGCTTTCTCTGTAAGATTAATACAAGGAGTAATTAACTGCCTGAAAGAATTTCTGAAATCAGGTTTCCAGCAAACTGGCCATATCCTATTATTTCCTCCAGTGCTCTGCAGACACGTTTTGTGTCAATGCGTGCTGCTCAAACAAGTGAGATCACACTGAAGCAGAGAGTCTTGCCTGAAAGGTTAAGATCTCAGTGCTGCAAGAGCAGCGCTCTTCTGAAAATGTGATCTGCTGAATGTTATGTTGTCTCCAGGGAAAGGAATCTCCTATTTTCAGACTGATGTGCTGCAACCTGAAACATTGCCATACATTTTGACAACTATTTTAGCTACATCAGAGAACCTTAACATTTTTTACAATTGCTTTACAGAAAAATTCCTTGTCTTGCCAGATTTTTCCATTTTTATCTGATTTCTTGCGCAGTTTATTTTAAAAAATATCACCTCTTTACACCAGAGCAGTCCAAGAGAAGAATATTTTTTTTAATAGAAGCTCCAATTCTATAAAATTAGTATTTTAAGTATGTATTCTAGCATAATCATACATGGGTCACTGAAATGTCAGACACTAAAATTAATAAACTTTGCCATATTAATTTTTACCATTAAGAATAAGAACACTAATATGTCTAAACAGTCTTGAATGAGTGAGAAGGTAGTCTTTGTCTGTTTTTTACATTATATGTTTTCCAAGCATTTTGCTTTGCAAAAGTTAAAAAACCTTTCTGAATACATTATGTGGCACAAAATTGTCTTGCGAATTACTGAGAAGTGGTCATATATCACTGGCAGTGAATAATTTTTATATTGCTGAAATATGAAAAGCAATTTCTATCTGTAATCATTTTGCTTTTAGCACTGCTCACCTTTTACCGGGCTTTGAGTACATTGTATCCCTTTAAAAATACAGTCATTATAATATTGAATTTTCATTTTAACTCTCTTTCTTCATAAGAGAGATGAAAGAAAATGGAAACTAGAGCCAATTTGCACCACAAAGAGAGGCTATAGTCTTGACTAAACTGATAAGATGAATGTTAAATACCAGGTGGAGTGGATGCTTGTTGTGGTTTAAGCCCGAAGGGCAACTGAGCCCCCAAAAAGGGGCTAGACAAATGTGGCAGATGCACCCACCCTACTAAAGACCTGAGAAAGACCCAACAAAGACAGTACTAATGTTTCTGACCCTGGTGGGCCAGGACTGTCTCCTCCATCACAGCTCATGTCTGGTCCACACCGTGGGGGTCAAAGGCAGGAAAGTTGGGGTCCTCACCCAAGAGGGGGCTGACACGACCATGTATTGACCACAGATCAGATTCGACCAGGGTATGAATGGGGCCCCATCAGAGGACTCATTTGAGTCGGTCCTCCTCGGAGCAGCGGGTCTGCAGTCGGGGTCTCTCCCCTTGAATTGGGACACCACTTAAGGTAACTTCTCGAGATTGAGAGCCCTCCCTTTTTGGTGAGTGAGCGAGTGCACATTTTGGATCGTTTGGCCAAAAACTTAGGAATTCTTAACTCAGCTGTGTCTGGTAATATTCCCAACCAGCATATCAAACCTGTACTTGTTAAATGTCAGTGGCACG
>NW_010205043.1:0-2312 GCF_000695765.1 Mesitornis unicolor | reverse complement strand
ATCTGCTTAATTTCAGTTGCAGATGAAAAGCTTGTTTGAGTTCATTATTTGTGTGCGTGTAGCCATTTTGGTGCGGTTCTGTGACAACAAAAGAAAGGGACTGGGAGGGTTTTTTGCTCACCGCTTATGGTCATGAGGAAAAGACAAACTCATTTTGGGGAGAAAAAAAAGAATTTTAAATTTTGTTACTAATAACATCAGAGTAGAACATTGAGAGATACTAACAGATCTTAAAGTCAAACACTTTCCTCCACCTCTTCTTCCTGGGTTCAGGTTTGTTCCCAGTTTTACCACCCACATTGCCCAGTGGCACAGGGTGATGGGAATGGGGGTTGTAGTCAGTTCATCCGATGCAGTCTCTGTCACTCTTCCTATTCAAGGGTTGGGAAGACTCCTCCCACTCTTCCTCTGCTTCCACATGGCACCATTTCCACAGGAGAAAAAGTCCTCCACAAAGCTCCTATGTGGGTCTGCTCACGGCTGCAATTCCCTAACTCACAAACTGCTTCAGCAAACACTGCCCATGGAGTCATGGCCTCTTCAGGGACAGCCACCTTCTCATGTGGATTTCTGCTCCACCACTGAATCTCCACAGGCTGCAGGTGGGTCGACCTGCACTCTCACCATGGGTTGCAGGGGGAACCTTGGCTTGATGCACTTCCTTCTCTGCCTCTCTTTACTTCCTTCACTCACCTTGGATCTGCACAGTTGTACTCCCCATGTCGCTCTGCTTTCTCTGCCACTGGTCACTTTGATAGTTCTGAAGAGTCCCTGTCTCTCTCTTTCGGGCTGGAGCTGCAGCAGTGCTTAAGCTTAATTCCCCCACACTAGTCGGGGCCAGGGCAAAAGAGGGTGAGTTGTGCGCGGCATCCTTTTTAAATACATAAATTCACAGGTGCATTGATTGACTTGGCCCTGGTCAAAGGTGGGTCTGACACTGAAGCTGGGGAAGCTTCTAGTAGCTTCTAACAGAGCTATCTCCATAGTCCTCCCCCACTACCAAAAAGAACCAAAATCCCTCACAGAAAACCCAATACAATGCTCATCTGACTGCTTTCACAAAAACCCTAATGCAGCATCCTATCCTGTTTTATAGTCTGATCTGCCTCCTGTTTCAGTAAGCAACTGTTCAAAGTATTCCTTATAGTTCCTCTGCACCTCTACTCTGCTTTTATGAGACCTCAACTGGAATAGTGTCCAACTTTGGAGCCTTCAACACAGAAAGGACATTGAACTGCTGGAGTGGGTCCAGAGGAGGGCCGCAAAGATGATCAAAGGGCTGGAGCACCTCTTCTATGAAGACAGGCTGAAAGAGTTGAGGTTGTTCAGCCTGGAGAAGAGAAGGCTCTGGGAGGACCTTATAGCGACCTTCCAATACCTGAAAGGTGCCTATAAGAAGCTGGGGAAGAACTGTTCACTAGGGCATGTAGCAATGGGACGAGGGGTAATGGTTTTAAACTAGAAAAGGGTAGATTTAGATTGGATATTAGGAAAAGGTTCTTTAGCATGGGGATGATAGATCACTGGAACAAGTTGCCCAGAGAGCTGGTGGAGGCCCCATCCCTGGAGATATTCAAAGTCAGGCTTGATGGGGCTCTGAGCAACCTGATCTAGTAACAATGTCCCTCCTTACTGCAGGGTGGGGTTGGACTAGATGATTGTCCTGGTTTGAGCAAAATAGAACTCTATGTCCTGGTTTGAGCTAAATAGAACTAATTTTCTATTTAGTGATTTTACTTTTCAGCTCGGTCTCTTTTAAGTGACTGAACTTGCTGAAAACTGGCAGCATGTTTTTTCTCAAACAGTGCTGCTAGAAGATATGCTCAAGGTCAGTTGTCTCATCATGGGTGCTGTGTCTGCGTCTATGTGGGGGGAAGCGGACCCAAAACTCACCAACTAGGTATTCCATCCCACATACATCATACCTGGTATAAAAAACTGAGAGATCATGAGGTCTCATTCCTTTTCACCTTTCTTCCATCTTGGAGCCCTTCCATCTCAGATCCCTCCGTCCATCTCGATCCTGCAGAGGCCAAGGCCTGAGCAGAATCCTGCTAATTCATCTGCTGCTGATCCTGATTTGTGTTTCTGCATTCTGCTCCCACCTGCTGCTGAGTTTGGTCTGGGCCTTTTCCAGTGCCCAGCTCCGCAGAACTTCTGGTGATGTATTCGTCATTGGGGGTAGGATTTTATATTGGTTTTGTATATATTTGTACATGTTTGTATATATTTCATTATTTTTTCCTATTTACAATATTATCCTGTAGTATTAGTGTCTCCATTCAAGGGTCAGAGAGAGAGAGCAGGATTTT
>NW_010205042.1:8415-14344 GCF_000695765.1 Mesitornis unicolor | reverse complement strand
CAAAATAAAATCTTCTGAGAAGAGACAAAGTTCTTCTTTAAAATGGGTTACTTCTGAGTGCATGTCTAGAAAATAGGAAGTGCCACCAGGGAATGATACAGGGTTAAGCACCCATCTGAGACCTGATTATTGCACAGAAGCTTTGTAGTGGCACGTGCAGAAGAGTTTAAAGGAAGATCTTGTTCAGACTGAGCTGCCCTGGAAGAGCAATGTGAACCACACTTGGCATTTCTTTGTTTTGATCAGCTGGTCGCTGGCGTAAGATTGTCCTCGTAACGTTTTGTGGAAGAGTTGACTCTTGTGTTGCCATCAGTAGAAGAAGAAAAAAAAGTGCAGACTTGTCTTTTCACTTTCCCTTTTCAGTGTGCGAAGGCAAGCTGAGTGAAGGACCACAGTGGTCTGCAGCAATCTAAAGGCTTCTGATGCATGGAAGTGTGTTTGACTTGATTTCAAAGTAGGTCTAACTGATTTTGTTGATAACATATGATACATCTGCAAGAGCAACTAAGACAAATCTCGCATAATCCAAGAGTGTTACAGTCCACCTTTTTTCAAGATCAGGAAAGTAATGGGTTTTGCACAGAAGAAGAAACCTGGTGACAGCCCAGTGTCATCAGTGGATCGACATCCTGTGGCATCTCTGACTTGGCTGGTAGTGCTTACATGTGGAGTGAACAGTCTGGTACCTGAAGATGATGAATAATACTGAGTCATGTTCCTGGTGCTGTCACCCATTTGTGAAATTCTCATGTCAAGCTGCAGTAAACAAACATTTTTATATATTAGAAGACCATATTGCAGAACTCAGCAGCTTGTCTATGCCAGAACCAGAGCTCTGGCTATCTCCATAAGAAGATGTCTGTGCTGCTGAGAAGGCCGATGTGTTGTTGCCGCCCCAAAGTATTAAATATTAAAGCTACTTCATGTTGCCACCATACTTTCTCTTCTGCTTCTGCTGCTGGTCTGCTACGTGTCTGTGATGCATAACTGCATTTCTAAACTGTTAAGAGGAGCTGAAAGCTAATGCGTATGAATAAACCTCAGCCGGGGCTTTTCGTCCATGATGAGTGAAGAACATTCTGAGATTATGGGGATCAGTGCATAAGCCAAATGCTTCTCTGAGAATGGACGTGGAAACAACGAAAGTCCATTTAAAAAGAAAACAACCAACCAACCACCAAAAGAAACCCCTAACCAACCCATGACAGATAAACAACTTTCCTGCTCCCCTGAGAAAAAAAATGAAGGGTGGGGAAAAACCCAGAACCAAGCCAAAAACAGCATAGGGCTTTTAATAATTGAGACTCTTGTCTTCTGGACTGTTCTCTCTTGGTGAGGAAAACCATAGTATCTCAGACAGACTTCATTTCAGTGCTAAGGATATTCTCGTAATCATGGAGGTAGAAGTTCTTTAAATTGCAGTTCAGAATCAGCCATCTAGCTGTTGAAGTGCAAAAGGAAACTATGTCTTATTTTTTTCCTCCTTTCTTATGACTGTCATTAGGAAAAGTTTTAATATGTTTAATGCAGAGTAGTTAGACTGAAGTGCTTACAAAAGCCAGTTTGTCTGGTCCCTGAACTTCAGGACCTGCAGCGGATTTTTCAGTAGCTTGATGCTTCCGTGTCTGATGGCAAATTTCACAGCACGTATCTGAATCATGTCAGTTGCTACTTTTAAAATAAAAATGGCACTGTGCTATTCCAAGATTTCAAGTGCTTTTCTTGATAAATAGTAGAGAACAGAATTTTGAGTAGGACCTGTAGCAAGAGGACAAGGGGTAATGATTTTAAATTAAAAGGGTAGATTCAGAATGGATTTAAAGACGAAATTTTTTACAGTGAGGGTGGTGAGACACTGACACAGGTTGGAAACATTCATGATTGGGCTGGATGGGGATCTGAGCAACCTGATCTGGTTAAAGATGGCCCCACTCATTGCAGAAGGGGGTTGGACTAGATGACCTTTAAAGGTCTCTTCTGACCAGAACCATTCTATGATTCTATGTGAAAGTTCTTCTGAGATCCTAGAATGAAAATCATTGTGTGTAAGCACATGAAAATTATCTGTGCATTGTTCTTACAACTTCAGAGCCACCTGCTTGCCTTCGCATTGGTTTTCCTTGAAGATTAAGTGCTGCTACATTAAGAGACTTCCAAAGGCATTCATTGAGATGATCACAGAACAGCACCTGAGCCCAAATTGTTCTTGCATATTTTGAGTATTTGTAATGCAAAATTTAAGGAGTGTGTAAAAAGTTGAACAGCTGAAATTGTCTAATACTAGGTAGGATTTAGCTTGTGATTGAACTTGGGGATTTTTTTCTGTAACTAGAATTGTCCTGTTGAATGCAGCTGGAGTGGAATAGAGTCACTTGAGTAGAAGGACTTCAGAATGACTGAATGGTGGACTTAAGGAATACCAGTAATAACAGACCAACATATCTCCCCACCCTCCAAGCTCTCCCATTTCTTCTTGTGCAAGTTTTCAGTTCTGGCCTGAAATGCAGTGCAGTACTGATAGGATAGCTCTTGTTCGTGATGCATGTGCCAAACTTAAACATTTTCCCAGATGTTGCCTGCTTCAGAACAAAAATGAAGTCTTACATCTTTAATAAATAGTTAGGTACTTGTCTGACTATGCAGGATCAAGAGTCCAGCTGGGTTCTAACATTGGTGATCCTCTTAAGAACTGCTCACAGAATAAGCTTTTCTTCTCTTGGGATATCACTCCAAGTAGTTTGTTGTAGAGGTGTTTGTAATCAGTCGTGTTTTACAGAGTTGTCTGAGTTGACCTTTTGTAACCCAAATTTCAGTAAATTGGCAGCATTGGACTTCCCTGTTCACTGTTCTGTTCCTTGCTCCATGGATCTGTCTCAAATGGAAGTTGTGGGAAGGTCCAAGCCAGTCTGCTTCTGCCAAGATGAGTTATCACCAAGACTACAGTTTTTGATAACACTTCCCCTGCCTTGTGTGTGTCTTTTCATCAGTTGTATGACCCGTAATAGTTGTACTTCAACTGCTCTGACGGATGGAGGTTACCATTGCTTCTGATGATGCCCATCTAGTTCATGCCTGAGTGTTTCCAGGTTATATGCAAGCTCTGATAGACTCCATTTTGCAAACAGCTTGCCTCATGTTTTTTTAACTTATGTTGCAAGTAAAATAATCCCAAGATTTTTTGGGGAGATGGGGGAAGATTGTCATCAGTTGATAATGATGGGTGTTAAGTATTTCAGGCCCTTTTGACTGTAAGGCAAGACCATGTTTTTTGTTAAAGTTGAGTTGATTGAATCAGGCCAAAGCACTTCATGTGACTTTAATATGATAGATAATTAGATATTGATAAGCTAATTCTAAGTGTTGAGATCAATACACTGAATAGAAGGTATTTATAGTGTATATAGATTTTTGTTAACGGTAAACAGCTGGAGTGGATTTCACTTGCCTGTAGCAAGGTTTCACTTCGCCTGTGTCAGCACAAGAGGTTCCAGTTTTGGTAGATGCTCCAGTTGAGTATGGTGTCAGGCTATGTGGAAATCAGGTTTTCTCTTGCCGCTGCTCTTATCATCTACAGCTGCATTTTCAGTTATTTGTTCCAGTGTTTTTCTTTGGAAATCCCTGTTTGTATCCTATTTGCATCTTTTCCTTAGTTTGAAACAGTCTTTAAATTGTACAGTAAAAGCTCCTAGTGAAGCATAGTTACTAGTGCTAAAGCATCCATTTGGTACTATTTTTTTCCTGACATGCGTTACTTCCTAAATAAACTTCTGGGATGTTGATTTGTGGAGCTAAATAAGTGTTCGTAAACTTGAGAAAGGACTTGAAACCTGCACAGGAAATCCTGCTTGAAGGAAAGAATACCAGGCTTGAGCTTTTGTGGAAGCTTTCTGATTGGGAAGATGGTCTTCAAAATGCTGTTCCCTTCTGCCTCTTGTCTCTGCATGGGCAAGTTGGAGCTTAGAGAGATGGAAATCTCCATCCTCATGGTTCTAGTGATAACTTTGAAAGCTGATGTATTTTACTTCTGATGGGAGCTGCGTTGGTGGTTTAGGTGTCATGACAGTTCATTTTGTGATTATTAGCATTATGGACAGCTATATATTTTATGTGTAGGAAATACCTATGTATCTGTTCTTTGAAAGCTGAAAATATGAATAAGTATCAATTCCTGTTTGGCCACCTGTTGGCCTTTTTGTGTAGTAGTGAAAGTAGATTGCATGTGAAGAGGTTTCTTGGAAACTGAAACACGTTGATAAAAAGTTTCTGAGGACTTAGTCTCTTCATAAAGCATCCTAAAGGAGCAAGAAATGTCAACAACTGTTTCTCCAGGTCTTGTAGCTGCTATTAGTATTTGGGCCAGTGTGGCCCATCTAAATTTGAAATAATTTTTAGATTTTGAAGACAGGTCATCAAGTTTGGTGTTCAGTGGAGATAGTACATTAATGTCGACAGACAGTGTATTGTAATGATTTTTTAGCTCTTTAAGGTTTTCTCACCATATATCTTCTTTCAGGGTTGAGACATAACTCATGGCTTTCAAGTGGATGATACTTATGAAAGGTGGTAGTGAAGAGGCTGGAAAGTAAATGAGGCTTTTGAGATTGTGCTGAAGTTGCACCTGACTAGTTAATTTTAGCATTGAATTTGGAAGGTGGTGGCAGAAGACCGTCTTTCTCTGGATTAGAAGCAGTTGCAGCTATTGGAAGTCTCACAGGATCTGGAAGCGTCTTCCTGTCGGAAATAGCTTCTGCAAAGGGAATATGTGAATGGGGAGGTTGACCTTACACATAATACTCATCTGTCCATGTTTTACATATAGACAGTGTTTAGTTGCTATGAGGATACCTCTCAATGTGGTAAATAATTAAGAATTTATATGACTTGTTAACTGGTTAATCAGCTGGTTCATTAGGTCAGTCATTTTCTCTGTTGTGTCTGTTTACCATGCAATGTCTCTTAGACCATAGTGAACAGCAGTTTGTTGAATCAGACTCTCCATGTGGCAGCCTGCCTGCTGCACATCTGCCTCTGGTTGAAGGTAAAACACTCATTTCTAGTCAGCTGTCAGTGGCACACTTCAATATTGTAGACATACAATTTGATTTGTTTAAAATACAGTTGAGATTCTTGTTTATCTCTTTAACTGTCAGTGTAACCGTGCTGATTGTGTGTTTTGTTGCAGAACTACGCATGAGTTCTTGTTTGGTGCCCTGGCTGAACTTGTAGATAATGCCAGGTATGTATCTGAGACTGTCTCATTCCCAAGGTAAATTTGGTTAAGATTTACTTAGCCTGTCTATTTGTTGATCTTCAGCAATTCTCACTTCTAGTAGACTTTATGAAAGATACAAAATAGAAGACTTTGCTGTAGTTGAAGATGTGTATTTCCCTTGGTCTTCTTATACTGCCGCATCTACTCCCTTAAAAAAAAAAAGTATTATTCCTGAAAAGGTAAGTTTGAATGAATCATAGAACAACTGAAATTGGCAGGGAAATTGTTAGAAAACACAAGATAGATTTAAGGGAAAAATAGGTCTGCCTTTTTGTTTAAAGAAATTGGTAAAATAGTAATTACTGGAGCTGAACTCCTAAGATACTCAGATAATCCTTGACTCTTAGTAGCAAGTATGGTGATAGGATGAAATAAAATGAGAAGTGGGGTGCTGAAAAGTAGAGCAAGAACAGTTAGAGCAATTGTGACACTTGAGAGGAGACTTGGTATTTGGAAAACACAGGTTTTAGGCCACATTTCTCATGTTTGCACTAAGGAATCCAGGCTACAGCTGTGTCCCAAGTCTTGCATACTTATTTCTTGAGCTTCACAAAACATTCTGATGTGGCATTAGAGAAATATTTTGAGATAATTCTCTATCAAACATGAACTGTCACACTATGCAGTTTGTAATGTAAGGAGCTGAAACTGGAAGAT
>NW_010205042.1:0-8384 GCF_000695765.1 Mesitornis unicolor | reverse complement strand
GGAATCGGCGGGGTGTGTGTGCACTGTTGCTGTTTTCACTTTTTCTACAACATAGTTAAATGTGGCATCTTTGAGACTAATGAGTAGTTTTCTCTTCAGCCTCTTGATTCCTCCTCTGGCAAAAGAGGGGTTGTCCTTCTGTGAAGGAGGTATCTGTACTTGGCTGGAGATACAAAGACAAGACAGAGTGACTTTGGCATTTGGGAAGTGGGGTTTTATTACAGCACTACAACTGCACTCTTCTGATCAGAAAACCAAGGGTATGTGGGGTTCTGCGTGAAAAAAAAATAATTGGTTTTAAGAAGAGGGCAGTAGTGCTGTATATTCTGCCTTTTAAAATAGAGAGGAGGATGCACAGTGTATGAAGGGCTTTACATAAATGATCTTCTAATGGCACAGTTTCCTATGACAACGTTGCATTCAACGGATTGGATGGATTTTGGATGGTTTTTTATGTGGAGTTACTAAACCTTTCATAGGCGGCTTGATGGAAAAAGTAGGTATTGCTTGTTTCCTACAGGAGGGAGCTCAGAAGTGTGTGCTTATGTGATTTCTCCTCCTCCCCACCATATGACTTGTTAAAAAGCCAGTGATACTGTAACTAGGTTTAGTTACCTGGCAGCAATATCTTGTGCTGGAGTTTGGGTTCAAGTAGGCAAAAAGTAGAACAATATATCTTCTAACTTGTCTGTTAGTGACTGTGGGGCCTTTATGGACTTTGATATGCATAGCCAGTTCACTTTGGAAATTACTGCATGTACCTGGATTTTAGCTTCGTTTCTATTAGATATTTGAATACTGATTGTGCTTTTGTTGCTTTGTAGAGATGCAGATGCCACTAGAATAGACATTTATACTGGTAAGTCACTCCTGCTTCCTTTCATGTCAGCAATTAAGTCACTAGTTAACTTGAATTTAGGCTGTAAATGTGTGTTGTACTTGGTAGAATAAGAATGAGGGTGTTTATGTCCAATACTGTGTTCAGTTTTGGGCCCCTCACTACAAGCAGGACATTGAGGGGCTGGAATGTGTCCAAAGAAGGGCAACAAAGCTGGTTAAGGATCTGGAGAACAAGTCTTACGACGAGTAAGGGGTGGTTTATCCTGGAGAAAAGGAGGCTGAGGGGAGACCTTATCACCCTCTACAACTACCTGAAAGGAGGTTGTAGCAAGGTGGGGGTCGGTCTCTTCTCCCAAGTAACAAGCGATAGGATGAGGAGAAATGGCCTCAAGTTGTGCCAGTGGAGGCTTCGTTAGACTATTAGGAAAAATGTCTTCACTGAAAGGGTTGTCAGACATTGGAACAGGCTGCCCAAGGAAGTGGTTGAGTCACCATCTACACGTGTTTTAGAGGTGAGTAGACATGGTGCCTGGGAACATGGTTCAGTGGTGGAGTTGGCAGTGTTAGGGTTATGGTTGGACTTGATCTGAAGGACCTTTTTCAACCTAAATGGATTCTGTGATTCTGTGATTCTGCTCTTTGTCCTGTGCCCAACTGCCTGTTGCCTTTCAAAAAATAGTACCTTTACGAATAACTCGGGCAAGCACTTACTGACTTAGATCAGTCAGCATTCAGCTGAGGTCAGGTAAAGTGAGTAGCTGTTAATACTGGATGTTTAAGAAACCTGCTTTTACTATTCTAATGTATATTTACTTGCAATTTAAAGTGTAGGAGAATATAGTAGTAATTCTGTAACAAAAATCTGGTGCTCTTTCTTACAGCTTAACCATATTGAGGTTTTGATAGTCCTGTTTGTGGTGTTACTTCTGTCTTGAACGCTGCTTCCATTTTGTGCAACTTCTAACTTTTGCATGTGGGAGTAGTGAATAACTCTTCTCTTGTAGAGCTGCGGGAAGACCTCCGAGGTGGATTCATGCTGTGTTTTTTGGACGATGGAACAGGAATGGATTCAAGTAAGTGACAGGAAGTGACACTTGCATTTTCAAGCTAAAGTTTAATGTTACGGCTTAAGCTGTATTAACAGCTTGGTTCTGTTGAAAGGGACATGCTCCATGCCTGGATGTGTGTTCCTGCTTCTGCACTGGCTCTTTCACACAGTGTCATGTATCGAACTATTCACTACTTCAGTTGCAGAAAACTAATCTGCCAAAATAAAATTGTTTTGCTGTATTATACAGTTGAGTCGGCCTTGCTTGGGTTTTCCAGCACACCAAAGGTGGCCTTGAGGCTGGAGGGAGAATAATGTAGCCAGAAAAGGGAACAAGCACAAACTTTAATGAGCATAAGCCTTTTTCCCCATTAGAGGCTGCCAAGCAGTTAGTGTATCTCAGCTCTAATAAGAAAGTGTGCCATGGCAGAAATGGAAAGCTTAGCTGTGAAAGAGTTTTACCATTGTTTCATCACTGATGTCGTGATTGAGTTCTGTACTTGACAATGTAAAGACTTGGGATTACAAGAAGAATGTGATGAATGTACTTCTGCCTTGTCGTAAGAATTGATGTAAACCTGTGTGGTATGTAGCAGGGCAAAAGTCTTCTTGCTTTGCTTTAGCATCGATGAACAACACAGTCAACCCACACCATCTTCTTTGTGTCTTGAAGATGGGTAAATCCTCTTGTGAGGAGCTCTCTACTGGGCAGAAAAGTTGTACTAAATTGGGAAGTTTTGGAGAAGGTGGGGGAGATGGTTAAATAAGCATCAGCTGACATTTTTGTTATAATTCCTCAGTCCTTTAAGATCTTTTCTAAAAAAGTATTGTGTCCCACAGGGAAATATTTAGGATAATAGTACTGGTTCAAAAGTTTACCTTTTTCATAAGGGCCTAGATGAGAGTCAATCAGAAAACCAGACAGCTCTCATGCAGCACATACTGGGTCAGGATTTCCCATGTCATCAGTGGTGTCGCTACTGAGGATACTTATGCTTGAGAATTTTATACTTGGGCTCTGAAGGTGCTGCATTTATTTAATGAACCAAAATTTAGGTTGAATGATTCAGTGAATCAACTTGTAGGTTGAAAAAGTAAAACAACTAATTTAGGAAAGCATCTGTAATTGTGTTTTTAAAGGATTGAAGAAAATAAGTCTGACTTGCAATTTAGAATCATAGAACCATAAAACAGCCTAGGTTGTTCCAAGTACTGGAATACTGTGATGAGATTTCCCCTCAGCCCTCTCTCCTCCAGGAAGAAGAGACCTAGCTCCTTCATTCTTTTCTCATAGGGCTGCAGTGGTGCACTGCTGACTCGCATTCAGCTTATTGCCCACCAGGACCCCCAGGTCCTTTTCAGCAAGTCTGCTCCCCAGCCACACAGATCCCAGCCTGTGCTGGGCTCTTTGGTTATTGCATCCCAGGTGTGGGACCTTGCCCTTCCCTTAAACTTCCTACAGTTCTTACTTGCCCACTCTTCCAGCCTGTCCAGGTCTCTCTCTGAGATGAATTTCCCTTCTGATGTGTCCAGCTCACCTCCATCAGCAAACCTGGTGATGATGCTTTCAATCCCATCATCTAGATCCCTTATGAAGATGTTGAACAGTGTGAGGCACAGCATCAGTTCCTGGGGACCCCACTTGTGACAGGCTGCCAGCTGAAGTAAAGACCATCGGTGATCACCCTCTGAGCACAAACTCAGCAAGCTAGTTCCCTACCCGCCTTGTGTATCACCCACCAGTCTGTGTCTTGCCAGTTTGTCCAGGAAATGGCTGTGGACACAGTGTCCAGTGCTTTTTAAGAGGACTTGTTCTATTGCTTTCCTAGGGATCGAAGTAAATGTATCAGTTCTTGCTCCTTTAGATTGTATTTTTGATGTTTAGAAGCTCAAAAGATTTTTTTTTTTTACTGGATGCAGTTAATTAAGTATTAATGTCTGAGTTACCTTATTAGATCTTGTATTTTTAAAATACTGTTTATCCAAGGCTCAGAACAGTGAGGAACGACGTCTAAGTGTAATTGGGATTCTAGCACTTATTTTGAAGTGTGTGTACACACTTTTGTGTATAGGCGGTGACACTCAGGACCACTCTCAAGGGAGTGGTCTACATATTTCTCAGGGGAAAATGTCATCTTTAACCTTGTAGCACATCAGTGTTTCCTCTCAAGTTAACAGATTTTAAAAATAAATCGCAGGTATGTCTATGTCAGTCACTAGGTGTGTTCAGCCATTTCCCTCAGGTGGCTGGGTGTCTTGTGTTTGTTACAGCGATGAAAGACCTCAAAGCTTCTCCCCTGTTCCCATGTCCCAGGGAAAGCTTGACTGCAAATAATCTTGGTTTAGGCTGATTTCCCTCAGGTAGTAATCAGATATTCTGGCTCTAGGATATTTTTGAGGGTGCTGTGGAGTCCACTGCAAATATGCTACCTAGTGCAAGTATAGCAGATGAATTTATGGAGAAGACAGGAAGGATAATTTCCTGTGCTCAGGGACCTTCTTTAGTGTATTCTCAACTGGAGAACTTGGAAATATGAGAGGCATCTCCTCAAAGGGGGGTGAAGCCAAGTCTGACTTCAGTGGCTGCCTCATGACCCATAGCAGGGAGGTATGGCTTGTGACCCATAGTGAGGGAGTGGGCAGCTGCCTGCTTGTGGTGTGTTGCGAGTCAGCAGCGTGTGTGCTGGAACAGCTTGGGTTGTCATTCAGGGGGATGCTCTGTGGCTGTCCTGGAAGACCAACAGTTGGGAACTAAACAGCTCCATCTCCCAGTTCTTCATCCCAGGCCTCGATGTTTTTTATTAGGAAACTTTTTATCTGTGCCCTTCATTCCTTTTCTTGGGCTCTGAAGGTCAACTGGCCATCTTTAGCAAATTCTTTCAGATTGTTTTTTCTCCCGTCTGTTTGGCATAGATCACATCACCCCTCTTTTTGTTGCCAAGGAGTTTATTTTTTTTTAAATCCAGTAAGTCTGAGACATGACAAAATGAAAACAGTGTGACTAAAATAGCCTTAAGTGAAACTCCCTCCAGAGCCTTAACTCAAAAAAGCTGGAAAAAAAAATATTTGTACCTTGATTCTTGGAAGGAGGTAAAGATTAAATCTCTCCCAAAGACAGCAAACCTGGAGCAGAGAGAGATGCTCCCTTGCCCCCAGGTACTCCCTGCTGCTTGGCATCATCTTTGTCCCTGTGCCCAGAAAGAAAAATCTTTATAGAGTGGTTGTGGACATCCAGCATTGAGTGATAAACCATATGGTCACCTTTTCTGAGAGAGGAAATGCTTTGGATAATTACTCTTTGCCATTTTTAGGCTTCTCAAAGTTTTCTTAAAAATAGTTGCTGTTACAAGTTTTTGTATAGCAAAAGGGTTCCTGTAGTGTTCTCTTCTTAGTGTATCCCCTATCTCCTTCTCTGACCAGGCTTTAAAACTTAACACAGTAATAATAGTAATAATAATATCGTCATCATCAATCGGTATCTTTAGCCAGATCTCGTATTACGAGATAATCCAACGTTTTCTTTTTATGCTAGAAAATACTATAGTACGCTGAAGGGAAAGGAAAAGGTACTCGCATCCAGTCAAAAGTTGGTTTTGAAGTAGTTGTGGACCTCCATTGGGACGTACTGAATTGAGGCAGTGAGGTACTTGCACAGTTGTTCTCCTGTATTTTGACCTTGTAATTTGTGACTTTAAATCTGAATGTCATTTCAAATGGAAAATGGTGTTCTGACTCCCAGCTCAGTGATTTAATGTGAGAGCAATGATGTTAGTACTGAACATCTTACTGTAAAAACTCACTGTCAGTACTAGTGGACCTGGATAAGTCTCCGGTGTGCTTTAATCCTGTTTATCCTCAGGCTCAGCTTCCATGTAGCTGGCTGATGGGGTGAGCGGCATCGTGCTCCCTCACAGCTTGTATACTCATTTGAGGTCTGTAATTGTTGTTAGCCTTCCTGTTAAGGCACTCTGTGTTCCTTGTCGCTGGAATTGCTTTTCATTTCTCTCAGTAAGCTCCATGGTGAAATGATTGCTGTCTCCTGGGGGAAGGAAGAAGAATTGTTCGGTCCTGTGGATGATGTTAAAAGGCTTTATCCCTTGAACAATAGAAAAGCTTGAACTAAAAATGACAGACTCTCTCATCTGTTGAGCCATCACGTCCTTTTTGTTTTGTCCTGTGCTAATAGAATACTCTGTTAATTGCTTCAGTACTGGCTAATACTGCCTCTTCACCGACAGCTGTCCTGCTGCCAGTAGTCCAGCAATCTGCTGCAAAAATTAGCTTTTGTCTTACTAGTACATTTATTAATCATAGTCTTCAGTTCAATGCCATGAAGAAAAAGTAGTGTTTATTCTGAATTCAAGACCTTTTCTATAGTACTGGCTTATGCTTTAGTGCCAGTGGTTTCAGGTCTGGGGTGTCAGCAGCACACGCAGTACAGCAGAGCTGCAGTATCCCAGGGTTTGTTGTGGTTTATGAGCATCTTGATAATGTGGTGGACACAGCAGACCATCCTGTGGACATTATTTTGTAAAAAGAAATGTCTTTGTGCAGTTCAGATGGGCCACTGGCCTAGTCTGAAACTTAAAACTCTTTTTTTGGCAGCATAATGGCATCTGTTCAAAGCTTTGCAATTGAAGCACATCAAGCAATGTGTCTCTTACAGGGCTGTGTAGTAGCGCATCAGAATGAGGCTTTGGCTTGGGCTTCTGGCTTCTTCCATGCTATGGTCCTTCTGTACTATTTACAGTCGTGAATAAGTTTATCTGAAAGATGTGTGTGCCTGTTTATTAAAATAAACTTTTTTGTTCCCTGTCTCTTGTTCCAGATGAAGCTGCAAGTGTTATTCAATTTGGTAAATCAGCCAAGCGATCACCCGAGTCAACTCAAATTGGGCAGTATGGGAATGGCTTGAAATCGTAGGTATAACAAAAGCCAACCTCCTGAGATTATGGAGTGGAGTGGAGATAGTAAATGTATTTTTTTGCTTGAAGGTGTATATCTTTTTCTACAGCTAAAAAACAAAAACAGATGAAATGTGGTGGACAGGAGCTCTGTGAACATCTGCTGTGTCAGAGAAGTCTGTCCAAAGCTGATCACAGGGTTTTGGCATTATGTTTGCATGATGCAGGGGATACAGATCAGGGCTGGGGAAAAAAATGAAAGCAAGAAACAAAACCTTAATATGCCTCACAGACAGTAAGATGGGAGCATAATAGTGCTTTAGCCTCTCACTAGGAAAGTTGTCTGGCTTGAGTCAAATAGTCTTAAACCTTTTTTTTTCCCATAAATCAAACAAATGCATGGAGAAGAAGGGGAATGATGGAAGGAATGAGAGGAGGAGTGTGATTAAGTGGCAGAGGAGCAGAGACAGGAAGGAAATCTGACTGGTTGGAGAGGATTTTCTAGGAAAGAGAAGGGTGTTTGCTGTGGTGAACTGATGTTGGGAAAGTTAGAGGGCTTTTATGGTTTATGCTGATCAGCTGTCCTGCTGTATGCTGTTCCATGTAGCTTGATGATTTATATGCAGGCCACTGGGGAAATCTGTGGGACTCTATAATCTGGGGGAAAAGGTAAAAAGGGGATGTAAGGGCATTAGAGATATTACTGATCCAGCTGCAGTGCAGGACAGATCCCAGATCCTGCCTGTGCACTTGCAGGACAGATCTCTGTCCTGTTCTTAACCTTGAGCAAGAGGCATACTATATTATAGCTGAGAAATGCAGACTAAGGCCGAAACACGAGAAAGGTGAGCGTTACACAGAATCACAGAACGTTAGGAGTTGGAAGGGACCTCGAAAGATCACCCAGTCCAACTCCCCTGCCAGAGCAGGATCAACCAGACCAGGTCACGCAGGAACATGTCCAAGAGTTTGAATGTCTCCAGAGAAGGAGACTCCACAACCTCTCTGGGCAGCCTGGGCCAGTGCTCTGTCACCCTCCCAGTAAAATAGTCTTTCCTCATGTTCAGGTTGAACCTCCCATGCTCCAGCTTGCTCCCAGTGGCCCTTGTCCTGTCATTGGACATCACTGAGCAGAGCCTGGCTCCTTCCTCCTGACGCTCGTCCTTTACAAATTTATAAACATGAATGAGGTCTCCCCTCAGTCTCCTCTTCTCCAAGCTAAAGAGCCCCAGCTCCCTCAGCCGCTCCTCAGCAGGAGATGCTCCACTCCTTCAGTCATCTCTGTGGCCCTGCTGGACTCTTTCAAGCAGTTCCTGTCCTTCTTGAACTGAGGGGCCCAGAACTGGACACAATATTGCAGATGTGGTCTCACCAGGGCAGAGCAGAGGGGAAGGAGAACCTCTCTGACCTACTCACCACACCCCTTCTGATACACCCCAGGATGGCGTTGGCCTTCTTGGCTGCAAGGGCACATTGCTGGCTCATGGTCATCCTGCTGTCCACCAACACCCGCAGCTCTCCAGCCACTCGTCCCCAAGCCTGTAGCGCTGCAAGGGGTTACTGCGACTGAAGTGCAGGACACGGCACTTGGC
>NW_010205041.1:0-3241 GCF_000695765.1 Mesitornis unicolor | reverse complement strand
CCCTTCCAGCTCCTCACGTTCTGGGATTCTGCGACACTCAAGTCATGGGGTGCAGGTCACTGCTAAGGGCAAGTGGAAGGGGTCCCAGGCAGGGGAAGACCAACACAACACGAGGGTGTCTGAGCAGAAGCAAAGCCTTTCAAATCCACGCTGTGATCTGAACAGAGCAGCTCAGCGCTGCAGCGTAACCCCTCATGGGTACTGGTAGGTTGTCACCACGTCCCCCATAGCCTTCCCCTCCCAAGGTTGATTGAGCCCTGCTCCCTCAGCCTCTTCGCAGAGGACAAGCACTCCAGCGCAGGATCATCTCGATGGATCTCCATTGAGCTTGCTCCAGTTTATCAATGCCTTTCTTGATTTGGAGGCCCAAAATTAGATGCAGTGCCTGGACGTAGTTTAACGAGTGCTGGGCAGAGGGGAGCAATTATTTCCCTCAAGGTCCTGGCTGTGCCCCAGGGCTCTGTTGGCCTCCATCGCTGCCAGGGCACATTGCAGCTGATGTGAAGCTTTCCAGCCATCCCAGCCCATCCTGCTGGGGATTGTCCCTTCCCAGGGGCAGGAGCTGGCACCTGCCCTTTGCTGACAGGACCATGAGAAAAAGCTGCTGGCCACCGCCGTCAGGGCACAGCTCAGGACATGGCTTCTGTCTCCTGCTCTGCCATCACTGAGAGCAGTCAGAGAAACTCATCGGGCTGAGTGCATCTCTTCCTTAAAAACCCGTTTTGTACGTGGTGTTTCCCTGTACAAGCACCGTGTGTGATGACACTCACAGTCATTCACCACTGATCACCTGTGGCACCGCCTTTGTGTTGCCGCGGGTGCTCTGAATTGAATTGCATACTTGCACTGAATTAATGTTTAAAATACGATGTAGGGCTAAGCCTAATTCTTATTCCTGCGAGATGCTGTGAAGTGCTGATACAGAAAGTACATCCGCAGTGGTTTCTTCATATCTGTCTGGGAATCAGCTTTCCGTGCACTTAACTTATGCTTTATTCATACCGCTCGGTGCTTATTTTTAGTGAGAGTGCTGCGGTGATCAATCGGATACGTTAGAGAACTGTAAATGTAAACCTACGCGGCTCTGTCTTTTCCCCTCGTCGCATTTATTACGTGCTCCTTTTCCACCCAGCGCCCCCAAGGAAGTTCTCCACATCCATTGTCTGTCTGACCAGTGTCCTCAACTGGATTTCACCCAATTTGTAATCTCAAAAGTGCTGAGTTCCTACAGATTTCATGAAAACTTGCAGCTGGGCAGACCTGCAGTTCCCAAATGAGCGCAGCTGCAATGCAGACTCCGTTCTGGGATGCACCAGGACGTGGATGCTGCATGGATCCGAGGACATTTTTGTCATGGTGAGGTGGTTAAAGGGTAGAGCAGGGGCCAAGAGAGGTGATGGGATCTCCGTGGAGATGCTCAAACCCTGAGCAGCCCGGTCTTGTTCTGAGCAGGGACCTCCTGATGTCCCCTCCCACCCAAATGATCCTTTGGTCGTGGGCATTGGGTGGGGAGCAGGGGGCAGCGATGCCCTCAGCGCCATCGGCCCGGTCTTTGGTGGTGTCTGTGAGATGCTGCGCAGTTCAGTGTATTCAGGATATACAGGAGCACACAGCGACTGTTGTCTGTGGGTTTACATTGACAATTCTCTAACGTGTCCGACTGACCACGCAGTGACTGTTGTCTGTGTGTTTACATTGACATTTCTCTACCGTGTCAGACTGACCACACAGTGACTGTCCCAGAGCTTCCTTGGCCCAGATATAACACGACTCCTGGTGTGGACAGTTCTCATGGGAACTTGAAGCTGACCCAGTTCCCTCATAGGGACTTGAAGCTGGCGTATTAATACAACACCGTATTTATTGAACACATCTGGATGTTCTGCGAGGCAACGGGGGGTTTCAAAAAGAAAACCCGTCCGTCGTGTTCATAATATTAAAGATTTCAGTTCTTCCGTCTGATTTAAGGATCGGCCATCCCATAAGGACATGGACAAGTACTAAATTAAAATGTAACCAAGAGTTTTAGGTCTGGCAGATGGAGCAGAAGGATTCATCCTGGTTGTAAAGCTTTCCCACCTTGCACAGGGCTCCCTCACTCACCTCTCGAACAGCTGACGGTGACCACAGTTTGTAGCGGATATTGGACTAAATTAACCCTCAGCTGCTCCACCTGGACAACTCCTAGAAACGTGGGAGAAGGTCGGGTTGGCAGCTGGAATTAAGGGGCTTAAGAAGGAATTAGGGAGCCGTGCTTGGAGGGCAGAAGTAAAGCAGAGCTGAGGGAGCCAGAGGGACCGTGTCCAGGCTGGTGTTGATTTTGGTCTCTTCCAGGTGGTGCAAATGCAATGTAACATGGAGCTGAATGAAGACAAGACCCAGTGGCATGTAAGTATCCAGCTGCTGTTCTGCATGAGGCCCTGGGTCAAGACCTGCTCCCTGTACCCATGTCTGGCGTCTGACTGGGACGACGTTTGGTCTCAGCAGGTTGGCTGCAGTACCCAAAGAGCTTCCTCTTGTCCCTTTAGCATAAAAGAAGCCCAAAAAGGAACACAGCCGCCATCCTCCTCTGGCTGCGGGACAGGGGAACCTTTGTCTGGACACCTTTTAGCTCTGCTTCTCTCAGTTTAACAGCTGGGGTTGGCTGTGACCCTTGAGAGAAATCCCTCTGAGAGACCCAGCCCCCCCTGCCAAAGACACCCGGCAGATACCAGCGCCCTCCCTGCTCACGCTGCGGTGGTTCCTGGCGCTGATGGAAGGGTCAGCACCTTTCTCTTGTGGAGAAACCCCTGTTTGTAAAGAGCGCTCTCTTCTTCCTGCAGCTCACTCTTCTGCTGATCCTGGAGGACAAACTGCACCGACAGTTGAGCTACGACTTGCTGCCCAGTAGGTTTCCTCTAAAGTACATTTTTGTGCGTGAATGTGGAAATGTTGCTTGGTAGCCCTGGTCGGGTTTAGGCTCAGATTTTGTTGGACACAGACTGTGTTTACAGCCAGCTTTTCTTTCCTCCTGGTACTGGGAGAGCAGGCTAAGCCCCAGTACCTGTGTGGTACCAGTTCTTGTCCACTCAGACCCTGAGCTTACAGCGGGGGGTGGTTGCCTGCACTCCAAAGTGAACATCAGGAGTCCAGTGAGTGGCCACCCATACACTGCATTTCCTCAGAACACGTGATGTGGAGTTCCTGGGTAGCACTGGTGAATCCTTCCCTTGCCCTGGGGTCACAACAACCCCATGGACAC
>NW_010205040.1:0-7651 GCF_000695765.1 Mesitornis unicolor | reverse complement strand
TTGGCTTGGCCTTGGTCAGAAGTGGGTCTGAAATTAGAGCCAGAGGAACTTCTAGCCATTTCTTACAAAAGCTATCACCATAGCCCCTCCCCCACTGCCATAAAAACCCCAATCCTTACAGAAACTAAATACACCTTACTAATTACAAGGCTGCCAGTCTCACTTCAGTTCTTGGTAAAATTAAGGAGAAGGTTATTGCAGGGAGTTGTTGAAAAACACTTGAGGGACAATGCAGTCATTTTTCATAGCCAGCATGGGGTCATGAAGGGAAAGTCTTGTTTAATACCTTAATTTCCTTTTATGACAAAGTAGTTCACCCTTCAACTTGACCAAGTGAAGACAGTAGATATGGTGATTCTGGACTTCAGCAAACCTTTTGATAGTGTCTCTCACAATATCCTTCTGGATAAACTGCCAAGCACACAGCTAGACAAGTCCATAATGCATTGGATGAGCAATTGTCTGATGGGTCAGGCTCAAAGGGTTACAATAAAAAGGGTAGAAAAGAGGACTCTGGTACTTGCCAACCTGTCAGCTTCATCTCTTTGCTTGGATGTCTCCGTTTAAGGGTCAGAGAGCAGGATTTTCTCTCTATTGTCCTCTACCCTCCCAGGGGGAGGATTAAAAAAAAGGGAATAGAGAAAAAGATGTTTCGCAGAAGGTTGGAAGTTAAGACTGCAACAAGTTTAATTAAAAAAAATAAAACAACAGGGGAAAGTTAAAGGGAATTAATAAGGGACAAAGGATATCTAACTATATACAAAACCCAATCCCAGTAGTCCTGAGTGGAAGTGTCCAAGCAGTGCCTCATAGCAGCTGCGACTGCTGTGACTTGTCACCAGGGACCGCAGTGGTGCCGGGGAGCAGATGGTGGTGGATGCTGCCGAGCACGGGGAGGTAACCCAGCCGTCCCAAGACGCACCAGGAAGCAGCCCAGGAAACCAGGAAAAGCCCGTGAAAACCTCAGGCCTCCTCGTTTTTTTATAGACTGTGGCCAGAAAGGGGAGGGAACAGTACTGATCTCAGACCCTCAGGATCCTACAGTCACCACCTGTCCTTCGCTTTCAGGCTGTTAACCCATAAACCATAACACTGGGAAGGTCAAACAGATTCTCCAAAAAGCTATGTTAAGGCACATGGAGGATAAGGAGGTGATTTGAGACAGCCAGCATGGCTTCACCAAGGGCAAGTCCTGCCTGACCAACCTAGTTGATGGAGTAACTACATCAGTAGGCAAAGGAAGAGCTATGGATGCCATCTATCTGGACTTCTGTAAGGCTTTTGTCATGCTTCTCCACAACATCCTTCTCTGTAAATTGGAGAGATATGGATTTGATGGATGAACTGTTCAGTGAAGATGTCAAGGGCTCCATGTCCACATGGAGATTGTTGACAAGTGGTGTCCCTCAGGAGCCTATTTCAGGACAAGTGTTGATTAATATCAGTGACAGACAGTGGGATTGAGTGCGTTCTTAGCAAATTTGCAGATGACACCAAGCTAACCATGGTGTGGTTGACATGCTTGAGAGATGGGATGCCATCCAGAGGGACCTGGACATGCTCAAAAAGTGGGCCTATATGAACCTCAGGGGGTTAAACAAGACCAAGTGCCAGTTTGTGCACCTCGTCAGGATAATCCCTGGTATCAATAATGGATTGAGATTAGCACTGTGGAGAAGGACGTAAGGGAACTTGTGGATGAAAAGCTGGATACAGGCCAGCAATGTGCACTCGCAGCCCAGAAAGCCTACTGTATCCTTGACTGCATCCAAAGAAGCATCGCTAGCAGGTCAAGGTAGGTTATTCTCCCCCTCTACTCCACTCTACTCTGGTGAGAATTCACTAAGAGTACTACATCCAGCTCTGGACTCCTCAGCACAGGAAAGACATGGACCTGATTGAGTGAGTCCAGAGGAGGTCAACAGAAATGATCAGAAGGCTGGTACACCTCTCCTATGAAGAAAGACTGAGAGAGTTTGTGTTGTTCACCTTGGAGAAATGATAGCTCCAGGGAGAGCTTATTGCAACCTTTCAATACTTAGAGGGTTCATAAAAAAGATCAGGACAACCTTTTTAGCAGGACCTGTTGTAATTGGACAAGGGGCAATGATTTTAAATTAAAAGAGGGTAGACTCAGACTAGATATAAGGAAGAAAGCTTTTACAATGAGGGTGGCAAAATACTAGAACAGGTTGCTCAGAGATATGGAAAATGCTTCATTCCTGGAAACATTCAAGGTCGCATTGGATGAGACTCTGAGCAGGCTGATCTAGTTGCAGATGTTCCTGCTCATTGCAGGGGGAGTTGGACTAGATGACGTTTAAAGGTCTTTTCCAACCCAAACTACTCTATGAATCTGTGAACTGGGTTTACATCAGGCTGGTGACAAGTCACCAGCGGGCTCTTCCAGGGCTCAATTTTAGGGCCAGTGCTCTTTAATGTTTTTATAAATGATATGGATGAAGGAATCAAATGTACATTAAGTAGGTTTGCTGACCATACTAAACTAGGGGGAGTTGTAGACTCCCTTGACTGAAGAGGCCTTACAAAGAGATTTGGATAGACTAGAGAGCTGTGCAATTACCAACTGTATGAAAATCAACAAGAGCAAGTGCCTGATTCTCCAGATGGGATGGGGCAGTCCTGGTTGTATATACAAACTGATGAGAGGTGATGAGAGGCTGAAGAAAAGCCCTGTGGAACGAGATCTGGGCATTCGGGTTGATGGCAGGTTGGGTTGATGACAAATGTACCCTGGCAGCCAAAAGGGCCAACTATGACCTAGGGTGCATCAAGAACAGTATACCTAGTTGGTTGAGGGAGGTGTCTGTCCCTCTCTACACTGCACTGGTGTGGCCAGACCTCAGATACTGTGTGTAGTTTGGAAACCTCAATATAAGTACATCAAACTACTAGAGTGTATCCAGAGATGCTGGGGTCAAGACTTAGGAGAAGCAGTTGAGGTCACTTGATTAGTTCAGCTTGGAGAGACAACGATGAGGGGGGTGACCTCCTCAGTCTACAATTTCCTTAAGAAAGTAAGTGGAGGGGGAGATGTTGATCTCCTCTGTGAGGTAACTAGTGATAGCACAGGAGGACAGGGAATGAAGCTGCATCAGGGGAAGTTCAGGTTGGACATCAGGAAAAGTTTCTTCACTTAGAGGGTAGTTGGTCACTGGGACAGCATCCCTGGGGAATTGGTCACAGCACCAAGCCTGTCAGAGTTCAAGGAGCATCTGAATGATGATCTAAGTCATATGGTTCAGTTTTAAGTAATCCTGTGAGAAGCAGGGAGTTAGACTTGATGATCCTTATGGGTTCTTTCCAACTTGAGTCACTCTATGATTCTATACCATGTACTTTTATAAACATAAAAAAGTCCAAATAGATGTTTGCAGCACAATATTCATAACAATAATGTTAATGTGAGTTATACTGCTAATGCTACAAGAACAGTGCTTAAGGCCCATCTTATAACAGTCATGAATAGTTCGTTAATTGATGATAGGTAAATCTTCAGAAACATTTTACTTTGTATTCATAAAAATTGATGTCTCATAATGAGAGGTAATGAACAACCATAAATTTACCCTGAAAAAGGTATGCCCCATGAAAATTTTATAATCAACTCTTCTTCTAAATGTTTGTTGTATTTTTTTTAACAGGGTTCAGTTCTGTTCACTTCATAGTAAAAAACTAATAAAGCATAACTTAAATAGAAATGTTTCAAAGGGGAAAACGAGTATAGTGGAGACTTCCTATAACAATAATCTTAACAAGACTGTGATAGCTTATGTAGGGAATGAGAAGAAGCAGTAAGAGAAGAAGGAATATAGGCAAAGTGTAGAAAATAGCAAATATAGAGAATACACATTAGTTAGCATACCTGAGATCCAGAAAACAAAATTAAATTAATGAGGTTCTTCTTAACCAATGAAAGGAAATATGGTTGGAGCATTACAGTTAGCAATAATAAAATATTCCTAAGAAAATTATGTTTCTCAATGAACTCTTTTAGATGAACAGGAGTAGAATGTGTAATCACACTTGTTTTTCTTAATACAAAATGCTGCTTCTTTAATATATTATGTGATCCAGATCACCATGAAATTTTATCTCATTTCCATTTTTCACCTAAGAATATTGAGTATTTGGATATTTTATAGGAGTTAGTAGATTTCACTGAAATGTAATCAAGAAACATATGTGTGTACAGGCAGTGATTGAAGTTAAGCTTAATCCAGTTTGGCACATCTGATCAACATGATTGAAAAAAATCTCCAGAATATCAATGGGTATATAACATTATTAAAACAACTACTCAGCAAATGTCTCTAAGGGCAAGATAATACAAAACCAATAAGAAAAGCAGAATCATTTGTTAGCTCATTTGAATAGTAAAAAACAGTACCCAACTATTTTTCAGAAGAGCTACACTTGTACTAGTAACATCAAAAAAGTCATTATGTACTAATTACTACTTCATTTCTTCAAGAAAGAAGTAGTCTCTTAAGAAGAACTGTCTCTTGAGAAGATGTTAAAAGTGAGTGTTCATCATGGAACTGCTCTGGATTAAAAGGCTACAGGTGTCCTCACCGGATTCCATGTTTATGTCTTTATAGATGGCATGAAATGCAAAGGGCTGCATGAGATTGATGAAATCAGGGTAAAACTATTAATACTCATACCAGCCATAATAAGTAATTCCTGTGAAGTAAAAAAGCAAACCAAAAAACAAACCTACTAAAGCAAACCAAAGCACAAAATTTAACAATTAGCTTCTATTTACACAATTACTTAAAAAGTCAATTATAAGTTCCTATAAATAAAGGGGCTTCTGTGAGAATTAGCATAATATACAAGCTAAAGTAATTTCTTTAATCTCAGTTCAGATCTGCTGTCATCAAAGGCAAAATTCTATCATTCACCAAAACATCATCTCTAAGCTTTATTTCCACTAAGGATTTGATAGTGGCAAAGGAAAACAACTCAGAATGGTCATAAGTAGCTATAAATGTAGCATGGTTCTTCATAAAGCAAGTACTTAATAAATGACAGGTACATGACTTGAATAACATGTCCTGGTTTTGTGTAGAGAGGGAGTAGTACAGCTATTTTGCCTAAACAGAAACAAAGCCTTAGCAAAATCAAGAATTTTAGAAGAGAATTTATTTTTAATAAAGATATTGCTGCTTTTTACTTCCTTTATAACATAGATTATGCTTTATATGCTGGACACATATGTAGTCTTTTTTTTTCTAAGTAAAATATGCTGAAATCAAGAGTTTCATTACTAATTGTCATTAAAAAAAATCCCTAAATAACTCTATTTAATAACATTGAACTATAATTATAAATTATTATTATAATCCAGTGAAATGTAAAATCTCATAGTTTTGAAGACTTGATAATTTACTAATTTTTAGAAATTTCTGTATTCCTACTTATATCCCGCTGTGGTAATCTTTCACTGTGAATGTTTTTAATAATGTACAACAAGGTAGCAGTTGTCTTAGTTAAGTCCTTCAGTAATCATCAAAAAGATGGAGAGAAAATCACAGCTTTTCATTTGTGATTTATGTATTCACAAAATACCTATTTACTGGTTTGTTTTGGAAAATATAGCATAGCATGATAATACTTTATTTTAGAAATAGCATACACATAATTTCTTGGCAATGTTTCTTTGCCAAATACCCAACTCTTTTGGACTGACATGTCATTCTAAAAGACTTCCATGAGAGTCGCCCAGTTTTCTGTGAGAGCTATACCTTGCCAGAAGACTAGTATCACAGGCTTTCACCAGGCATCATAAATTCTTGGTCCTAATTTATTCTTTGTTTCTAGCCTCAGATAACCCATCATTTGGAGCATGACCAGAAAAGAATACATTTCTATAAGCTGACCTAAGATATGGACCTGAGCCCCTCCCATGGCATGGCTGCAGGGTAAGCCAGTGAGAAAGCCACTGTAGCCCCCTGCAGTCTTGGAGGACTGAGGCAGTAGACAGGGGACATATGGAAAGAGTTGCTCAGGACCTAGGAATGGGCCATGTAATATCAGCTATCTTTCTGCCTGAGGAATTAGGCCTGAAGAAAGGCTTCAATTTTCAATTTCATAGATAAGCTGTAACTCAGTCGGGATCTCTGAAGCAGGAGGTGTTATTGTGCCCTTTGCTGTTTGCCTTCCTGTAGCACCCAAAGGGTAAGCAGCTGTGTCATCCACACACACCTCTCATGCCAGAATTGTCTGGTACTGGCCTCTGATTATTATCTGCTGTTAGTTGTTCAGGTTGGTAGTGACGAGTTTGAGCAGCAGAGTGCAAAGGCAGTCAAGAGGCACTTCAGGGCACTGAGGTGATTGGTTGAAGGATTGGGAGCACAAGTAGTGTTTTTCCTCAATTCCTTCAGTGGCAGGGAACAATACTGGTAGGAACCAGAAAACAGTCCAGATCAACACATGGCTAAGAGGATGGAGCCATCAGTAGAATTTTGGGGTTTTTTTTAATGTTGGAGAGGTTCATACAGTACCAAGCCTTCTGAAAATGAATAGAATTCAACTTTCTCAAAGAGGTAGAAGGATCCTTGCACATAAGTTAGCAAAAAAGTTTTAAATTAGGTTCAAAGGGGAAAAGGGTAATACCAGGCTCACGAGAGATAAGCTGTGAAGTAGCAAGAGGCAAGAGAATCTTTGACAGCAGACTGGCCAACTTGGTGAGGCAGGCCTTAAACTGAAGGGGGAGGGATTCAAAATGGCATTGCTCATGCCTCCATCACCATTATATCCAATAGTGGAATAAAATCAAGCAAACCAGAATAGGGTAAAATTTGCCTCTGCTGTCTCCCTATATAAGAATTTAATGTCTAGCCACATAAAGTGTATGTATACTAACACATGCAGACTTGGAAACAAACAGGAGGAACTTGAGCTCTGAACCCAGTCAGAAAGTTATATCATAGGAATAACTGAAACATGGTGGGACAACTCCAATGACAGGGGGATTGTGGTTGATGGCTATAGGTTATTTCGTAAAGACAGACAGGGTAGAAGAGGAGGAGGAATTACACCCTATGTTAAAGAGAACCTTGAACGTACGGAAGTCAACTATGGTAAACTGAGGAAGCCCCATTCACTTGCAAACATGACACGAGATCTACAAGAAGGGCTGGAAGGGAGACTTGGGGAACTACTACTACTACTACTGTCAGTCTGACCTCGATGCCAGGGAAGGTAATGGAACAAATCATCCTGAGTGCCATCACATGGCACACGCAGGACAACCAAGCGATCAGGCCCAGTCAGCATGGGTTCAGGAAGGGCAGGTCCTGCTTGACTAATCTTATCTCCTTTTATGATGAGGTGACCTGCTTGGTGGATTAGAGGAAGGCTGTGGATGCTGTCTACCTGGACTTTAGTAAGACCTTTGACACCATCTCCCACAGCATCCTCCTGGAGAAGCTGTCTGGGCATGGCTTGAACGGGCATACACTTTGCTGGGTAAAAAACTGGCTGAATGGCCAAGCACAGAGAGTTGTGGTGAATGGAACTAAATCCAGTTGGCAACCAGTCACAAGCGGTGTTCCCCAGGGCTCTGTTTTGGGGCCAGTCCTGTTTAACATCTTTATCAATGATCTGGATGAGGGGATTGAGT
>NW_010205039.1:58374-73272 GCF_000695765.1 Mesitornis unicolor | reverse complement strand
TATATACTGAGTTACAGAACCTGAAGATTCATGGGTAAAACAAAACCAAACCAACAAACAAACTAAAAAACCAAAATGAAGATAATGTACAACCTGTAATTTATTTCTGATTATCTTTATTACTGTAGATATGCTAATGAATAACTAAGCTGTTTACTGCGCAAGAGCTTGTTGGAATATACTGCCTTTAGGCAGCAAATGGTCGAACTTTTCAAGCAGCACTTTGAAGTAATGTATTAACATAGTTAAAGGGAATCTGAGAAAGATGTCATCTCACCTATTGATGTTCCAAGGTTGTATCATATTGGTGTTACAGGATTTGAACAGTCAGAGCTCACAAGGACATTAAAAGCCTAGGCTGGTACCCAACTACAGTCCAGATGTATTAGAAAATTACACAGAAACAGTAATTTTATACAAGAATCTCAGTGATCATTATAGCTCAAACATTCAGTGGAAACTCTTCCACCTCTCCTCTTAAAGCCAAATTAAAAAAAACCTACACACGACCTGAGCAACAATCAGATACTCTGTCATATTAAGAGCTGATGGCACCTAAAACTGCGTTCTGGCTTTTGGTTTTAGCAAGAGCAGAAAGCAATTGCAGCATTTTACTTGTCATCTCACAAGTCTTCTTGAAGTGTCTATCTCCAAAATTCCACAGTAAAAAATTTAAAAAACCCCAACCACGAACTTGCAAAAATGTTGCCGGCAAAGATACCAGCAAAGCCACTCTCATTATCATACCTACTTCTAGCAAACACTGACAACTAACAAAGCCAGAATTTTGTGGCTTTTTCCCCTTTGCTTATTCTCTACATTAAGGATTATTATAAAATTAACAACTGTAAATTTAGAATGGAAGAAACCCAATATCTGCCTGATTTTCCAGTTGCAGGCAATTTAGCCATTTTCCTCTAATTTACTACAGTTATATGTCTGAGTCACATATTTCTAATATTCATATCAGTGAGTCACAGTGTGCTTGCTTGACTGCATTTACAGATACAGTTAGTCCCCCTTCTCTTATCCACAGATACAAGAGCTAGTAATAAAATTTGATTGCTAAATATTTACAGTACAAAAGTATTGATCACCAACAACACTGTGAATACTTTCATTTCCAAGAAGATGTCTGCATTTGATGAAGATGTGTCTGTAGCCTCTACAGCTCCAATTAAAAAGGCTATTCTCACACGGCTTACCTCTAAGTAAGCTTTGAGCTGTGCATTAGCAGTGCTTCCTCTGAAACTCTGCAGACATCAAGGCTCAGACCACCACCTCTTACCATGCTGTGTCCTGCCTGACATAAACACAGCTTTTGGAAGCCCGATAATACCATGTGCCTGGGTGTGTTTCCTCCTGCACATTTATTTTGTGCACTGGAATACTGAACACATTTCTGCTTAGATGGGTTTTATTTAAGCATCTTCTAGGGTTTTAGGGATTTTTTTGTTGTCTGGGGCTTTTTGTGGTGTTTTGGGTTTTTTTGTTTGATTGTTTGTTTGTTTTTCACACTGCTTTGGATGTGCAAGGTTATATGGATCAAAGTCAATGGATCATTGCAGGTTTTCATTACGGTTGTAGGTTTTCCATTGTTGATCAGTTTTAGCTAAAGGTAGGCTGGCAGCAATTCTCTGAAATTGTGAGGGAAGAAGTTAGCGTTTAGAAATCAGATGCCAGGAGTACAAAGATTATACTCAAACCTTTGAAATACACACCACTATGTAGCTGATTTTTTTCTCCTTTAGTATTATTTCAGAGACAAATATAGTCACATTTAGATTTTCAGATTACAGCTGATGGGCTTTCAAAGTTAGAAAAGTTTTAAGAACATTTTAGGAAATACAATTGACTATGATGTGTACCAATAGATTATTGGGTGATAGTTGTGGAAGCAGCCTGGAATTCATTCCAGCTATTTTAACTATCTAAAAGTTATGGATTTAGGCTGAACTAGTTACACAGTTTATTTTTATAGTCAGTAAATAAAGAGAAAGATACTTTGAAGGAGCATTCATTTCCACTTTTAAAACTGCTATCAAGGCAAGTTAAATGAATCACCTTTGAGAATTGTTAGTGCACATTGGCTGCATAGGGATCCTAAATCAGCTAGTTTAGATGAGACAGCTAAAGTCAAGTGACAATAAAAAGATATTATTCTATACATAGAGAAGATAATATGTCCTGGAAAAGAAACCAGAATAATGTGTCAAAGGGTTAGGATTCAGTCTCAGTGTAAATAGAGGGTGTGATCTGAACTGTGCCCTCTGAAAAAGAAACAAATTACATTGGCCAGTAGTAATAGAAGGGTTAAAACCTTCTTAACAGCACATTATTACCTGCCTGAACATCACTACACTCCTACAGGGAAAAGAGAGATGAAATGGCTACATTGCTTTAATCTTACCTTTTCTTAGTAGCAGATGTACAGAGGATGATACAGAATTACTGTCACAGAGTCATTTTACAGTTAGTTTCCAAAAGAATTAGGTTTCATCAGAACACCACTCATGTTTCAATTGCAGGAGTGCTGAGGTCCCTGGCACATTCATTGGACCTTTGCTGATTTAGGAGCTAAAGACATTCATCAGGAGAACTTGTCAGCAATTTGAAATTCTAGCAGCAAACAATACAAGCTCTTATGTTTTACTGATGAGAATAGTAAGTTCAGCTTCTGGAATTACATTAGAAAAACCTTTGGACAAACTCTTCTAAATTTACACTAGGTTTTACACATATATTTTGTCCTAGAATAACAGGGAAAAGAGCATTGATTTTCGATAATCTTCTGGGTTTTTCTGCAAATGCTCTGTTCACTCACATCAGAACCTTTCAGTGGAAAATGATTACCATAAAAACATTGTTCAGCTGAAACTCAAATCTGGCTGCATTAGGCAAACCATTGCCAGCAGGTCAAGGGAGGTGATCTTTCTCTGTTCAGCACTGGTGAGGCCACATCTAGAGTACTGTATTCAGTCCTGGGGTCCCCAGTACAAGAGAGATGTGGACATATCAGAGATGGCCCCGTGAAGGGCCATAAGAATGATTAAGGCACTGGAGCATCTCTTGTATGAGGGAAAACTGAGAGAGTTAAGAGTGTTCAGCCTGGAGAAAAGAAGGCTCAGGGGGACCAGAGGCAATGGACACAAACTGAAACACAGGAGATTCCCTCCAAACATCAGGAAACACTTTTTTAGTGTGAAGATGACTGAGGACTGTCATAGGCAACCCAGAGAGCTTGTGGATTCTCCATTCTTGGAGACATTCGAAAGCCATGTGAACATGTGTATTTGGTTTAGGTGGCAAAATTTTGGTAGTGGAGGTGGGGGAGGCACTCCAGGGGTGGCTTTTGTGAGAAGAGACCAGAAGCTTCCCATGTTGGACAGAGCCAGTTCCAGCCAGCTCAGAGACAGACCCACTGTTGGCCAAAGCTGAGCCAATCAGTAACAGTGGTAGTGTCTCTGTGATAACATATTTACAAAAGGGTAAAAAATGCTGCACAACAGCAGCTGAGAGAGAAGTGAGAATATGTGAGAGAAAGAGCTCTGCAGACACCAAGGTCAGTGAAGAAGGAGGATGAGGAGGTGCTTCAGAGACATCCTGTATATTTTCCTGCAGCTAATGGTGAAAGCCATGGTGATGAAGTTTTCCCCTACAGTCCATGGAGGTCCACAGTAGAGCAGCTACCCACCTTGCAACCTGTGGAGGAGCCAACACCAGAGTACCCTGAAGGAAGATGTAATCCCATGGAGAGTACAAGCAGGAGCAGGTTTCTGGCAGGAACTGCAGCCCGTGGAGAGGAGCCCATGTAGAAGCAGAATCCACGCTGAAGCAGTCTGTTTCTCAAGGACTGCACCCCATGATAAGGACCCCCGCTGGAGCAGCTCTTGAAGGACTGCAGCCTGTGGGAAGAACATACGTTGGAGTAGATCATGAAGGACTATATCCCATGGGTGGGGCACCATGCTGGAAGAGTGTAAGGAGGAATGAGCGGCAGAGCCAAAGTATGAACTGATCGCAACCTTCATTCCCCATCCCCTTGCACTACTCTGAGGGAGGAGGTAGAGAAGTTGAGAGTGAAGATGAGCCTAAGAAGAAGAGAGGGCTGGAGGGAAGGTATTTTTTAGATCTATTCTGATTTCTCATTATCCGACTCTGTTGAATTTGCAACAAATCAAAATCATTTCCCTAAGCTGAGTCTGTTTTGCCAATGACAATACTTGGTAAGTCATCTTCCTGTATTTATCTTGATCCATGAGCTTTTTTGTCATAGTTTGTTCGCCTGTCCTGTTGAAGAGGTAGTGACAGAGTAGCTTTGTGGGCACCTGGCAGCTAGCCAAAGTCAACCCATCATAATATGCAACTGCCTCTAGGTGGCCCTGCTTGAGCAGAAGTGTAAGATCAGAGGATCTCCAGAGGTCCCTTTTAACCTCAACTATTCTGTGATTCTGTGAATTATTTGGAATTATAATTATAATTGTTTGGAACTCTAAAAGTGTTCAACCTTCTCTGAAACATCAGTGCATCATGTAGTATTTCTGCAATATCTGTATCTGTACACTTGTACAAATACAGTACTTACCTAACCTTTGTATCTTCCATAAAATTTAAGGTTGAGATTAATGGGGTATGTTCTTATTGTGTGCGATTGGAGTGGACTGAGTTGTGGATTTAACACAATGAGTCACTTTATGCTTTGTGTAGGGATCAACAGACTGATTTAAAATACTTGATCTTTTCAGAGGTTCAAGAAATTCTTCTTGTAGAGAAATTGACTGATAGTGGTAAGGTCAACAATAGATAATATTATCTTGGATGTTCAAAAATTCCCAGAAAGTGGAACAGAAAATATTTTTTATTAAACATAAAAGTATCTTGAAATGAAGCTGTCCTGTATGTGAAGAAACATTCCTTTTATTTTTCTTTTTAAAAATCCTTCTGCTGTTAAATTATACAGAAGTCCAATGTGTGATTTTTTTTCATTCTGTTCTCCTGATATTAGAAACATGGAATTCACACAACCTGTCATTCTAGAACTCTTTCTATTGACTTCTATTGACTTATAATCTGTTCATGTTAGCATTAATTTGGAAAAAAAATTGAAATATATTATTTAATTACTTGATTTTAAGCTCATTGAAATCAATTGGACTGCTTTCTTCACCCTATAAAACAAAAGAAGCTCTACTATAGTCATTTTCCCCTTAGTCATCTTATTATCATATTTTCTTTAATAAGGATACAGTTGGGTTTTTTTTGTTTTTTTTAATGAGATTTTTTGGTGTTAATCAAAATTCTCTGAATTCTTTGGAATTCCATGTAATCCATATAGCATGTTCAAACCCAAAGACTATTTGATCCCTTTCATATTTTCACTCACTGCTGTGTATACTGTCCAGAAAAAAAACAAAGCTGCTGATTTAATTCCCTTCAATGATATACCATGAAGGTAAATACTCAAATAAACCTCAGACGTCCAGTAAAACCACAAAGTTATTCAATAATTTTTGGACATGGTGGGTACTGCAATTCATTTGTTCTTTCCTGCAGTAATTTGTTCTTTCCTGTTCTTTCTCAGCAGTAATACAGATGCCAAGTTCCTACTTTGATGTACGTGGTTAACAGTAATGAAACTCAGATCTGCTAGAAAATGAGTTTACAAGGACATCAATTTTCTTTGCAGTTTGTTTTGGTTTTTTTTCATTTGCTGGGTAGACTCCTATCCATTTAAAAGAAATAAAAGAAAAAATAAATTATTTTTTAATGCAAACTTAAATTTAGCAGTGGCCTAAACTGATGCTTCAGTAAGATAATACTTCATTCACTCTCTTTGTTGTCATAGAGTTTCACTCAATAAATCAATAAATGAAACCATTATCCTGCAGTTATATTCTACATTTGGAGTTTCATTTTCATACATCTACTACTTTGACATAGATACTGCTTTGAAAAGATACTACAAAGGAGTTATATCTAAGAAGTTAGGAGTTTTGTGCATTTGCTTAGATCCAAATGCAGAGCAGGTGTGCAAGTAAGGAAAAATAGCATTTCTGAATTAATTTTATTCATAGTCAGCAACATTTTTTCTTTAATTTTGCTTAAAAAATTGTGGTTAAAAAAGAGACAATAAATAATGATAATTCCTTCTTTTTCTAAGTATCTTGCTACTCTCTTTCAGTTTAAAGCCATTATCCCTTGTCCTATCACTACATGCCCTTTTAAAAAGTCCCTCTCCACTTTCTTGTAGTTCCTCTTCAGGAACTGGAAGCCTGCCATAACGTCTCCCTGGAGCCTTTTCTTCTCCAGGCTGAACACGCCCAGCTTTCTCAGCCTGTCTTTCTAAAGAGTTGTTCCATCCCTCTGATTATCTTTGTGGCCCTTCTCTGTATTCAATCCAACAGGTCCATGTCTTTCTTATGCTGAGAGCCCCAGATCCGGATGCAGTACTCCAGGTAAATTCTCATGAGAGCAAAGTAGAAGGGCAGAATCACCTCCCTTAGTCTGCTGACCATACTTTTTTTGATGCAGCCTGGGATACCATTGGCTCACTTTGAACTTCTCAACAACCAGCACACCCAAGTCCTTCCGCTCAGGGCTGCTCTAAACCTTCCAGCCAATTCCTTATCCACTGAGTGATCCATCATGTCTCGCCAATTTTAAACTCAATTTTTTTAAGGGGGGATAACTTGCAGCAGCCTATTGCAGGCAAGATGTGCCATAGTCTCATAGCTGAGGAAGATCTAGAATGTGACCTTGTACTACTGTCAGAACATTTCTGTGCTATAGATACAGGCCCATGCTGTATGTCCATGCTTTGGAGTTAGAGATATTATTAAGAAGGCTTATTGTTTATGTGCTGTCTCTAAAAAGGCAGCAAAAGAAACAAAGGAATTACTAAGGGAGAATGAGAATGAAATTCTTCCATTTTGGTATCAGTATCTGAGTCAGGCATCTCAGGCTGGTTTATGTAGCCGGTGAAGAGAAATGAGCATGTTTAAGGAATACTTCATCTGTTTTAGACATTGACTTTTCAGTGAGATGAATCACAGTGTACAAATACTTATTTTTCTGCATTTGCTATAAAACGGAGCTTAAGTGTGACTAGCTCAGACATTAACATCAAAGATGTCTGTGTTTGGTCAAGTGAATGTCATTCTAAGAAGATGATAAATTCAACTCCAGTGGATTCTCAAACAAAGGGACATATATCCAGTAGGCATATATCCCAAACTCACTAATGGAGGAGTGGACAGAAAGTGTCACCTCAGGAACTACGACTGGGCATCAGTCAACAAAGTTATTTCATGCTCCTCTATTGTAGTGACTCCTGGGAGCCTTGTTTGAAAAGATGCTCTCACTTGTCATTAAGGGCCACTAAATATGTTTACATCGTAATTTGTTAGAAAACCATAGGGTACTGGAGATTTTAGGAGCATTTACAGCAGTGTTCCATATAATTGCTGAGTTTAACTGTTAGTTTCCCTGAGCTCTCTATATTATTACTGGCAGAGAGAGACCTCTACAAAAGATGATAACATTGCAAGGTAGGTGCTCTGAAGGAATCAGTCTGAGTAAAGTTGTAGGCATGCTATCATGTAAGACTCATGATAAAACTTATTTCTGGATTTCAGGAGCTATTTAAAAATGAAAGCCAGTAAATAAACAAAGGGACAAAGCTAGAAATTATACAGAATGTAGAATTTTTTTAAAAATCATGTTCTTTTTTAACATGCCATGGAGATTTTCTAGCTAATATTTGAATTTTTATTTTATTTAAGATAGTGTGGATATTTTGGTTGTTTCTCTTTTTGGTAAAAATGCTTCACTTAACATTACTAAATACTCTTAGTATTTAGAAACAACTAAAAGTTAAATTAGAAAACAGTCTTGTTTGAACTGTACTTACAAAGAAATGTATTTTTTTCAGTGAGCAGCTCTTTTACTGTACTTCTTTATCCCCAAACCCTAAAATTCCCTTTCCCCCCTAAACTCCTTTCATGATAGTTACCAGTATTGTAAAAATGAGAAAAACAGATTATGAAAATGCACATTCAGATTTACTGAACTTAATTCTGGATCATATTGAGGCAATGTCCTTCCTGTCCATATATTACGTTTTACTGTTTTACTTATTAAACATATATTTATGATATTGATATGATTTAAGACACAAAAAAGAAAGCCTTTTGTCACTAATCTGAAGTAATATCTTACTGTTTCCTCACAGGAAAAGTGCGTTGGAAGTTTACCCTAAAACATTCAAGAGAAAATCATAAAAGATGTTTCTTAAAGATTTATTTACTCCCTGTTACCAAGCTTTGCTTATTTTACTGTTTACTGAGAAAAATAGAAAATTCAAAAAATATTTTTTTGCCATTACAAAGCCTGAGAGCAGATAGAATATTATTTATTATTATTATTATATTTATTGCCATGGTTTGGGTTTAAGTGAGGTATAGAATAGTGGAAAAGGTCATTTAAGCCTTTATTGATCATCATGTTTGTCATACGCTAAGGATAAGAAAGTCTGTTTACCACACCTAAAAGGTTGGCCATATCCTCTAAGTGTTTTGTTGATTTTTCTTCTTCTTTAGGGTTTCTTTTTAAAAAAAAGTTGGTGTGGGGGGCAAAGTGTTTTGCTTAGGGTATAAAATTATCTCTAGTACAACCGAAAAGATACCACAAAACATGTTATTAAACAGATAAATTGAAACAGGAAGCAAAATGAGATGACTCTCCTAAAAAAATTGGAAACCAATCTGCTTGGTAGTAACCCCTTCTCCTTCTCTTTTATGCCTTTGAATATTGGTGCATCAGTTTAGCGAAATGATGTTCCAACTGCTTAATGAATAGCAGAGATTTTCATGGGGAGATGCATGCAGAAATATGCAGGCTTTGGAACTCATTTTACTTGACAGGTTCCAGAGATAGAGTAGCATGGCTCTGCTCATTGAAAACAGCTTTAGAAAAGCCCATGTGCTCACAAAGAATACCATGCTATTCACCTTCACGGATCTGAAATGCCTGTTAGCTTGACATTCATCCAAGGCCTCTTTTAACTCTGCTTAGAGCCACTTTTCTGAAGTCTATGGGAAATCTGATGGTTAAGATTGAAATCATTAACATGGCAATTGAAAGCTGCTACTGTACCTGGTCTGCTTCATTTCTATGAAGCATTTATTTACAAGGTCTCTAATCTATCATTAACTTATAAGGCAGAAGCAACTATGATACTTACAACAGCGGCTGTCAACCCTCCCACTGCAGGTAATGCTTAGATTGCATGCCCTAATTGCATTACAGTGCAAGTTAACATGTTGCAGATTTTATGATACCTCTAAAACTGTCTCCATTAGTTATACAATCAACATGAATTAAAGTAATAGTTCAAGGTAAGACTAGCCCATAAATAGCAAAGTCCACTGAACAGCAAAAGTAATTTTATTTTTTTTCTGTTAAAAACCAAATAAATGCAAAGAAGGCTACCAGTTTGTGAATTCATTAATAGCTTCAGAGATATTAGTTGGGTTTCTGCTAGTGAATCTGGCTGCAGTATCAGAGCTGAAGATGACAAATTTTGTATATATCTTGTCCTTACTGGATTGCTTCTACTGAAAAGAAATTATAGCAGTTTATTTTGTGTGTGAAAATATGTGAAGTTCAGCACACAAAACATTTAAAAAAAAACAAGAAACGTGGCAAATTGTTTTCATTTCATAGATGCTTAATCATCAAAACTTGCTGAAGTTTGTTAGTTTTATTTTTTTTAAATCAAGTCAGTTTTTGTTCCCACACTCTCACACAAAGTTTTCTAAGCCTTCTTTATAGATTGAGTTATTTTATTAATCAGGAAGCTGCTGTCTGGGTGCTCAGTGGAAAGTCTTAATGAAACACTTATCTTAGAAAAAGATTAGTAATATGGTCAGTGAAAACCAATTTTCTCACATTTAATCTCCTAATCTATTTTACATTATTTCCCAGGAGTACCATGAACTTCACAGACACATGGCTTTGTGCAAATGATCAATTATCTGGCAGAATCTCATGAGTTTGAGAGTTGATCTATAACAGTTAGCCACCTTTCTAAATGGACTTTTTCCTCTTCTGAAATAGTTAAACCTAATCTAACCAGGGGGTAAAGGACGCAGATATGCCATTTATGAAATAAATAAATAAATAATTTGGAAGTCACCCGTTCATTGTTTTTTGTTCTTGCCAGGATACCCCAAAAGCTCATTATTATGTAAGTTCTGTGAAACAGTACGTAAGGATTGCATGTTTAAACATCTTTCAATACCTGACATAGGTCCATTATACACTACATAAAGAGTATCTCCCCAGAAGTGCACACTTATCACAAAAATTGCAACTTTTTCTACATCATATAAAACCTAGGGTTTCCTAGGTTTGTGCACCTCTGGTAATGCCACCTTCTGACAAGCCATGAACACTACAAAGCGAGAAGAGGATGAAGAACGATTATCACACCTCATTGGCTATCATCACCTTTTGGCCCAAGGTTACATAAAATGATTGCTCCACATTAGTCATACACATATGCAACTGCATGGATGCTCTATTTTTTCCTCCACATCTGGGTTACAAATGGCTAAATGTTTGCAGGTGACACAACACTCCAAGCTTAAAAGATAAAAAAGCTAGTAAGTTTTAGCTTATTGTTGAATATATCAGTGCTTGTATCCATGTCTTCCTTTCATTCATCAATGAGTCAATAGATTAAATGTATTTAATACCTATTTGACTCGTTCTCTATCCTCATCTTTCTAGAAATTCTTCCCTCTGAATGGTGCCCAGTGCTATTTTCAGTGCTCAAGGATTTCCGCCTGTATTCCTGATGCAGCCTAAACCCCCACTCTTATATTTGTAATAGCTTTTAATCTCACTCTTTCTGAATGTTACAGTGAGCTGTCTCTTCCCTCTTCTTGCCCATGCTATTTTATTTTCCTCTCTGCTTTGTCTCTATGGCGCAGAACTTGAGGGCTATTTCAGAACTCTTTGACATTTTTTCTTGCCTTCCAGGCTTTTTCCACATCTCATTAACTCATTCTCTATATTATTTTTCTAAAGCTCATCTTTTACAGTACAATGTACTTGATAAAATATATCCAGTGATATACACTGCCATCCATCCAATGATGGATTAGATAGTGCTTTACTGTCTAAGTCAATACGTCTTCACACTTCTTAGTCATCTCTTCCCCTTCATTAGACTTGACTCCTCCACACCAGAAGAAACACATTATGTTTTGCTCAGAGCACTACAGCCAAAGTACGTTCTGTGGCTCCATTTTATGTCACTTTGAAGCTGTCAGACAGGGAAGATACTTTATCCTCCGATATCCTTATCAAATTTAAGCTCTTTACTTTTTTGTACTGTTTTGTAACTTGCCTCAGCTGAAGCACCCATTCCCTTCCAAACCCTCATCCTTTTTCCTAAGCTATTGGGTTCTATGTGTATCTATATGTTACAACAGTGTTTGAAATATTCTCTCACTTTCTGCGGATCAAGGATCAATACGCCTTTCAAATCCTTTTAAAAAAACACATATTTTGCCCATACTTTTAATAATGTTAATTTTTGAGTAATCTACCCACTTATATACTTCTTTTAAAACATTCTGCATCTAGAATATAAATTTCGGAAGACATGTTAATCTTTAACCCATTTATTTTGAGCATGTGGTGCTACACAATGGTAAGCCATCCAGGAAATGTACTTAAGGCCAGTTTAAAACCCCAGCTCTACACTCTGGGTTTGTTAGTTAACATTCTGAGTTAAACCTTCCTACTTTTCTGCTGCGTGTGACAGCAAACATGCTACCTGTCAGCCTTAAACATTTTATACATACTTGCAGGTTTTCAGTAAGATGGACGGTGAATCTTGCTGGGAGTCTATCTGAGCCCCATGGAACAGCATATCCATTATAACTTTCCAGCTCACTACTAACCATAGCTCAAATGTAAATCACAAATTAGGCTTTGGGCTTTTTATTCTATATAAGATCATGACACATGTAAAATTTAATAGTAACAATGTAAAATAGTTATTTTGTTTTCTTTTTTTCCTCTTTTTTCTGGAAGTAATTCCTTTGCCACTTTGTAAATGGGACTGAATGCAATCTTTGAGTTATTATGTGCAGCCTTTCAAAAAGAAAAGCTGAAAGACAAATTGGACAAGCATTAAGAACTGCAAGTAAAGCAATTCAGTTACACAATAGTGGAATTGTATGTCACAAGGCTGAAGAATTAAGTACCTGCTTCTGAGTGTCTCAGTCAAACCTGGGATTGCAATAAAGTTCACAAGTGATTTAATAATCCAACTAGGTTTTTTTGTGTGTTATTTATGGATTTTCTTGTTATAATAGATATGGTAGTGGATCTGCTCTACTGTACCTCCTGGAATACAGACTGCAGTGACAGGCAAAGTTCCATGCCTGATTTGGAAATATTATACTATAAAAGTAATGCACATGCTGTTTCTGACAGCCATTAGTTCCTCTGAAAACAAGCAACTTTTCTTGAGCTGCTGGGGTACGGCACTTGAGCAGACCAAGATATACTACAAAGATGACCTTGTTGCTACGTCTCTGTACAGCTGTAGGTACAAGCAGATTCAGTGTATTGGTTAGGTAAGGCTAAGTCATAACTTGAGTTGACATACTTAAGGGTAAAGGAATACACACAGGACTTTATTATATACCACTTTGGGGAGGAGACAGATCAGGAAAGTAAATAGTAGTCTCTGAAAGCAAGCCAAATCCCTAATACTGTTGGGATGTGGTGACAAATTAGAGTGGATTGAATATGAAATGGTTCACCATCGTGAGTGTGCATGTGCGTTGCCAGGATAAACTATTACATGGCTGGAAAAAAAAAAAAAGCCTTTTCCTCTGAAAAAGAGGAAAATAAGGAAAACAAAATCTTGCTTTGTCCCATTTTTTCCTCTTAGGAACAGCAACATTGACATCAAAGTTGAAATATGTTTAAAAATTCTAATGGTTCTAAATTTAAATAATTTCATTTCCTTTTTTGGCTTCAAGGACTTGGCTTATAGAGAAGCAACTACTACTGAAAGGTAATTCAGGATTTTCTTTTGAAAACACTTTTAATAATTCTTCTGAGACTTGCAAATTCCAGAAAAGAAAACATAACTTTATAATGTGAAAATCAGTCTTGGCCATTACACAGCTTTCACACCTTTGCACATCCTATAAAGAACAGCTTTTTTATACTACAAAGGTATGCCACTGCATTTTTTAGCTCATGGTCTTTTCATTGCTGTATCATTTTAGAAAGTCAAAAGAATTATAGTTTCATATTACTATGTAAAACTACACATACATGTGTGACAGCAACAGAAAAATGTGCATAAGGATCTGAAGTCTTAAGAATTATCTTTGAAAGAGACTGAGGAAAACAATACATCTTGTTTTAAAAGGAAAGGATTTATAATGTATGCATGTTTATTAATTATTACATTTAACTGCTTAATGCCAGCTTTATGAAACAAATTTCATTTATACTATCCTGATAGCTACTTAATTGTGCATGAATAATTAAGGCATAAAATCTTCAAGCACAGCTATGAATTCAGGATTGAATTATGAATTGAAGCCTTTCTTTTAATATCAAAGTTTTAGTTTTCAGTAATGGAGAATATTCTGTTCAAATGGTCTTAACATCAGGGGACTCACTGCAGGAAGTTCTGAGACTGTTTTTCAAAAGATGACTGACATCACCTACAAAAATGTAAAATTTACCTTTTTTCCTTGCGAATTTCACTTTCATAGTGTTCCACAATGCAATGTTAGAGTATGGAAAAAGAGCTATAAGAAGCAGCTCTTGGAAGATGTAAGGAATTCTCTATTTATATATGTATGAGTCTGTGCACATTTTTAGCTAAAGGCCTACAATATAAGCATGTCAAATAGTACAAACTGGTTGAAAGGAATAGATTTAGGAGCAGGTTGAAGGCTGGCAAGTACACGGCTGCACTGCCATCTGGTGTTAGTGCCTTCTCTGTGATGCAAGGGCTGTAATGGGTTGCACTATAGTTGGGGTGTCCTTCCCTTTGGTTCCTTCAGTTGGTAGGAACCTATCAATAGGTCTTATGAACAAAGAAACCTCACTGGAATGTTGTTTTTCTTTCAGCTGTTTCACAGACTCTATTTGTAAAATAAAAATATTGTAAAGACTTCGTATGAAACCAACACAAGAAATGCAAGTGTTGTCCTCTAAATGTTGGCCCTATGGGGCTCTTCTCTTTCTGTACATCAGCTTTAATAATGACAGTCCTATCTTCCTCCAGTCTCACCTACATAACTCCCTCATTTTGTATTCCTAATCCAGCATACTAATGATCTAATGAAAACTGCTATGGGGAAGAACTAATATGATATAACTAGAAAATATAGTTGTAAATCCCCTTCCTCACCCTTGTGGATTTAAGTCAGGCTACACAGTCCAATCAGCATATATGGTACATACAGTCATCCTGTGACTAAGAAAAACATTTATTTATTCCCAAGTTTTCCAAAGAAAAAGTTCAAAATGTGCAACTGTAGTGCACCTCTACACTTGAAGCTGCCAGTGGCTGCAAGCTCTCCAACCCAGACTACTCGAATTTTCAGTAGTCAGATTAGTTCACACCATTATCTGAGAAGTGTCACTATTTAATCCATCCAGTTATCCTCTGATAAGTTTTCAATAAAGTATATTGCTTTGAAAATCTGTTATACTTGGAGGGGAAAAAAAAAAAAAGAAAATTAACCCTAGATGTATGTGTAATATGATCTTTTCTAAAACAGGGGCAAACTTTCATTTCCACAACAGCCTGCTGGAATCCACAGACACCCAACAATCACTGTGCTGTCA
>NW_010205039.1:50750-58343 GCF_000695765.1 Mesitornis unicolor | reverse complement strand
GGAAAGAGATTGGAGATTCATGGCCCTGACAGCTCTTCCTGATGTTTCTTTTCATTAGATATTAAGGAAAAGGAAATCACTGTTGAAACTTTAAAAATAGCTATATTGGGCTTTTTTCAGCTTCAGAATTATCAGCCCACTGCAATTCAATACACCCTCAAATAAATAGGGGCAGAAATTTATAATGTTATTAAATCTTTTTTTTTCTTTGTCCAACATGCAAGCTGTTCTTTTTCTCAACATAGTGATTTTAAAATAATTCTGTGTACAACTTGTGTCCGTTTACTGCAGTTCATCTTGAATCCATATGGACAAAACCTTGCAGTTAAAAGTTTGCATTTCTAATACTTGATTTATTTACCTTTCTGTTCTCTAGAGTGTGATGGACTCATATTTTATACTGTTAGGTATGTTTAATCAGTTTGGCAAAGCAAATATAGATTGAATTTTGCACTTGGAAGCTTTTTTGGTTTTAGGCCAGAAAATTTTCTATATGACATGACAAATCTTTCATGGAACTCCTAATTTGCGCTATTTTGTGTCAGTTTAGATGTTCAGCACTTTAAAAAATGAAGGTATTTAAGTGCAGTGCTATTTACTATTTCATATAGGCTAGCTTTAAACTCTCCATTTGTACATAACTTCTATGTATTAAATTTGATAGAAAAATCAGACATTGTTATGGACAATAGCCAAAATACATTTATACTTAAACAAGTAAGAACATAAATAATGATCTTATAACCTGGTTTTTAATTAAGAATCCCTCAGAGTTTGGGCAGTCTGATCTAAAGTCTGTTTCTTTAGCTTGTGGTTAGATCTTGTTCAAACACTTGTAGTCCTACACAGGATAATGCTTATTATTTGGTAGCTAAGAGCAGCATTTGTCTTGTTTTAAATAGTAAAATGACTAAACTGAACATGTAACATTGTGATATGACTAGACAGTCCTCTTTCTAGATCTTGAATTGAACTACTGAGTGGCTTTCTAATCCTCTATGCCACCTTTCTTTGTCTGGCTTATCTAATCAGGGCAATAAGGGCTTCCCAATACTCTGCTTAGAAATGTCTAAGGTAAACAATCACCTTTCCTCTTCTGGAGAAAATGACATCTCCAGTGAGAGGTTTTCCATCCTAGTACAGAGGTCTAACACTAAGGGATGATGCACAGTCTTACTACTGACTTCTCACTGCAAGGAAGGTACCTCAGTTGTGACTGGCAGTTCTGAAAACCCAGCATGAGCCGGCAATGTGCACTTGCAGCGCAAAAGGCCAACCACATACTGGACTGCATCAAAAGAAGCATGGCCAGCAGGTCGAGGGAAGTGATTTTGCCCCTCTGCTCTAGTGAGACCCCACCTGGAGTGCTCTGGCCAGTTCTGGGGTCCCCAGTATAAGAAGGACATTGAACTGTTGGAGCAGGTCCAGAGGAGGGCCACAAAGCTGATTAGAGGGCTGGAGCACCTTGCCTACGAGGACCAGCTAAGAGAGTTAAGGTTGTTCAGCCTGGAGAAGAGAAGGCTGCAGGGGGACTGTATTGTGGCCTTCCAGTTCCTGAAGCATTTCTATAGGAAAGCTGAGGAGGCACTTTTTACAAGGGCAGTTAGTGATAGAATGAGGGAGAATTGTTTTAAACTGGAAGAGGGCAGATTTAGACTGGAAGAAATTCTTTACTGGGAGGGTGGTGAGACACTGAAACAAGTTGCCCAGGGAAGTTGTGATACCTCATCCCTGAGAGCCACGCTGGATGAGACTGAGCAACCTGGTCTAGTGGAAGATGTCCCTGCCATGGCAGGGAGTTGGACTAGATGATCTTTAAGTTCCCTTCCAACCCAAAACATTCTGTGATTCATAGTTCTATCAGCCATGGTTCTATGGTTCTATTCAGTCATGGAAATTTCACTCAGTGTAAAATGGGTAGGACAAAGTGTGCTTTTTTCTTTACTGAAAGCATAAATTGTAGTTAAGGTTGTATATTAAACCTGAAGATGACAATGTTTAAATTAAATTAATACCACTTTAAAGTGTATAGTCTATGCATGTTTGAAGGGATTTCATACATCTGAAGGTAAGTTGTTTTGCTATCATGTTTATCAGATGAGCAGTTCTTGTAATACTGTGGTTTTCTTTCATAGGTGACACTACTGTATGCCTTTCTTCACATGAGACACAGCTTGAAATATTTTGATAAAATGAGATGCTTGCGGAAACGATCAGCAGTGTCATTCTTAGGAGTCCTTGTCATTTGCCTGCTGTTCATGAACTTGTACATTGAAGATGGTTATGTTTTGGTAAGTTTGCTAGATGGAAGAAATTATCCTGGAATGACAGAACAGGACACATCCTTAGTTAAGCAGTAAAGTTCATAATTCTTGCAATTTCCTCTGTTGGTATACCATTAAGAGTAAAGTGTCCTCAAAATGTGTCCTTTATGATGAAGCCATCTTATCAATATATACTGCACACAGGGTATGTCAGTAAGATCCTAATAGTCCTTTTCAGAGAAGTAAAATATGTCATTGTTTATGGGAAGTATGAGAGAGAATTAATGTAGCAAAACATGGAGACATCGCTGTCAGATATCTTCATTTGAGTCTAAACGTCCCCTCTATTTTCCATACTTCTGGATTTCCCTCAGTTTTAATGTAGAAAATTGTCTATGTCTGAAATATTCATGTGAGCTGGGAGCTCCTTTTTCAGTCCACACTGCAAATCTCACCTGTGAATACTGTAATAAATAGTATTATAGAAATACAATTATAGAAGAGAACTTACACTAATTCCATATATTTAAAGCTCCTTGCATGAAAAAAAATCCTTTTTCATTACTTTTATTCTGTGTTTTTTGCACATTCTGTATCCCACATTTGAGTCTGGCAGGTTCAGTGCTACAGCATTAACAATTAGACATAAATGATAGCTAGTGTAAGTTTATGATTGTGAAAAAGATTTATCAAAATATCTGTGTTAGGAAAAAGAGCATGTAGTTTAATAAGTGGAGGTTGCAAATAGTAAAATTACTAAACTGGGTATGTAACTTTGTGATATGATTAGACAGTCCTCTTTCTTGAACTTGACTTGAACTACTGAGTGGCTTTCTGATCCTCTGTGCTACCCTTTGTTGTCTAATTCATCTAACTGGGACAGTATAGGCTTTCCAGTACTCTGAAAGGTGAAGTCCAGTCTCAGCTGGATGAATTACATTAGTTTATCAGAACAGATAACTTGCTAGTAATTTTAATGTAAAATACTATACTTATTCCTTAAATATATTGTAAATATCATAAATATAACTATCCTACTACTTTTTAAACCATTGAAAAGATAACACACTTCTAGCATGTTACTCTATTACAGCTATATTTCTTTCTCTAGCAGTACTTGCACTGAGGTTTTGCACTCTGTTTTATTTATTTATCATTTCCCAATTGTGATCAAATTTGACCTGGCTTGTCACATATATTTTCCCCAGTGGTGTTTTCCCTGATGCTTCTTTTCCTTTTACTAATTGTTTCAAAAAACCCTAGGTGTTTCTGAAAGTGCTTTTATTATCACTGCTAATGGTGGTATTCCTGGTTTTTTAAATCTTTTACTGTCCTATTTGCCAGCTCCCCAGATGGCTCCATGTCTTATTCTTAATTTGTTCTTTTTTTCTTTTCTTTTTTTTTAGAAATCCACTCTCTTTCATTGCTTCTCTCTTCACAGTTCTGGCATGTTTGCATTCATGTATCTTCCAGCCAAGTCTCTTACCAAGTCTCCTGACAGTTCTCCCAGTTCTCTTGATACCGTTATATATCTTGATACATGAAGTGTTTTTCAAATGTGTTAGGCTGTTTACTTTTTACTTTATTTATTTATTTTTACTTTCAACTTTCCTGACCATGTCTCACAGCTCTGCTAACTTGCCTGGTGTGTGTTCTCCGCTGAGGTAAGAGATGAGCAGTTTCAATGTAAGGAGTGAATAGTCTTTGAGAACAGCAGGCTAACCAGTTCCCCTCAGGGAATGGGAATCTGAAAATTTTCACAGCCCTGAAGGCCCTCTGAATTTCTATTTGTAGCAAGTCACCTGCTGGAATATGTCCTGAAGATAACTGATAGAGGAAGGGTGCAAGTGACCCCAAGTTTCTCTTCCCAGTCTTAGGCTGCAGGCTGTGCAAGGGAATGCAGGGCTGGCAACTCTTTCATCAGATGTGAGATAAGATGCCTTTTTCAGGAGGTCAGAATGACAAAGTGAGGTTTATTTTGGCAAATCTTAAGAAGAAAGAGAACTTTCCCTTTTCACTCAGAGACTCTCGCATGTCCAAAGAATCCCTTCACTATTTTCTGCAGGGCATTTGCTGTCTAAATGGAAAGTTGGGGCCCACCCGTGAAAATTGCTTAAGTATGTTTGATAGGGGGTATATAGTGCTGATGAATATGTGTCAGCAAAGCAGTTCAAGATGATGCTTCTATAGCGTGTGTACCACATCTAATCAAACATTTTGAAGACATACTGAACTAATATAACCTAGATCACAGTATCTTTATGATTTGCAGTGACTTTTTATACATAATCTGAATTTCAAGTGAACTGCATGTGAAGCATGCCTTCTGAACTCTTCTATGAATACTAACAATTATTTTGGACACTGTGAAAACAATAGTACTATTTTAGCTGACACAAGTTCCTCACTGGAGCAGAGTATCTCTATAAGGAATGGAGAACTTCTGGCATTTCTTCCCATTGCAGCCACAGGAAGCTCCAGCACACACTGTATAAGTTAGAGATTAGTTAATAGACCATAAAAGAAAAAGTTAGAGAAGACAGCTAGAGAGAGCTAATCAAGCTTTATAGTGTCACTGACCTATGCATAGTAGTCAGTGGTAGTAGAACCAGATTTTAAATTTGCAGAAAAAAATCCATATTTCAATTTGGCTTTCCATTCAACAAAGGAATGAAAAGAACAACAGTTAAAAAAGAAAAAAAATATTGTTAGCCACAAAAGGCATTTCTTAAGGAGAAAAGAGGGGAAGATTTTGTGGTTAGTTCAAATACTTTGCTTGTTAAAATCAAAACATGTTGTTCTGACATTCTCTATTTCTAAACATTTTGAAACTTGTAGAAAAAACTCAGGAAAATGGGGTCCATTCCAAAACCTTCCTATGAAAAGAAGAATTTTGGTACTCCATTCTGGAACCAGTGACACACGATGATTTGACATTAAAGAGAGGTTGGTTTTCAAAAATAAAATTTTTGGACCAGCCCAATTGTTTTTACCATTTGACAGTTTTCATGAAAATCTGAAGTTTTGGTGTGTTCTCTTCCTAGGCTACTGAATTATATTTTAATTTGGAACCTGATCAATGTAAACCTTCGTCTCATAATTTACGAGCAAATGCAAAGTAGCATAGAAGCACTAGAAAGAAATTACTGGAGAGACATTGCAGATCAGAAGAGCATAACAGTGCAGGTAGATGCCCCTGGATGACTGCCAAAGATCTTTACTAAGCTCAAAAGTGGATTATTTATTACTTTGATGAAAGAAAAATAATGAACTTAAAAGGAGCCTAGGATTGGTTCACAGAAATATTTTCTTCTGTTACAAAATACATCTTTGACATGGTTTTGAATGTTTATTCCATTTCTACAAATATGAGTCCTGTTTACTGTTTCTGTGGTTGTCCCTGTTAGCAGAGGTACTACTGCTGCACAATGCTCCCATTTAATCACAGATTAAGAAGTTTTTAGTGCATTAACATACTGTACATATCAGAAGAAATTAACCCATTCATATACTGTCCAGTTATCAGGCTAAAATCTAACAGTGTAAATTATAAGCACTTTCAAATTAAATAAACACCCTTAAATTGATACTCCCAATACTACAACCTGTTAGATATTTTCCCTTTCCTTAAGGACTGAGGACCAAATTTTCCCTGAGACTCAACTGATCTTATGGATAAGGTGCTGCTGCTGAAGCTGCTCCTTCCCTTGTGTTAATTTACTATGGTTTGAGAAGCCTCTGGGAAGAAAAAGACAGGAGAAAGAGGCAGGAAGAGGAGGCATGTTGATAAACTTGCTTTTTTTCTGTACCATGAGTGCTCACCAAATCCAGAGAAAGTTTTGACTAGATGATCACATGCATTTCTGCTTATCACAAATCTGAGTAGGAGCTACTAAAAAAGCAGCAAAATTAGTCAGACACCAGGATCTAGCTTTGTCTTTCCTTTACAACAATTTAGGTGGTTTTTTTAATCACTGAAAACATTTTCAAAAAATCTCCCCATCTATGAAAATTATCTCATCTGTTGCTGAGTGATGCTTTCTTATACCTGTTTCTAATAACATAGCATTTTTTGGCAATAATTTAGTATTTGCAACCTTTCCCAATTTTTTGTTTAAAATATTTTTTCTTCTTTTCTTGTTACCATAATCTGAAGAGTTATGGCAGATTTTCTGTAGCCAAAAATGTATGATATTCAGCAATGGGTTTTTGAAAATACAAGGTGACATCTCCATGCTTTCACAAAAGCTGACACTGAAAAATGGTAAAGGCATGGAAACCTGCCTGTCCGTGTTTCCTTTCTGGCTGGCATTCACAATTGTGTTTCTTTCTGTCTCTCCTCCTCTCCTATTCTTTTTGTTTTCTCACTATTAGGAAGGGGACAAGCAATTAATCAGAGAAACAGCCACGCACCAGCTCAGCCCAGAGCGCTATGTTCACTCTTTTAAAGATTTGTCTAATTTCTCAGGATCTATAAACATTTCCTATCGCTACCTAGCTGGCACGCCTTTGCCAAGGAAAAGTAAGTAACCGTAATCTAAATGTTATGAAACAAGGTAATTTATAAATGGGTAAAATCCATATAGTCCCTGTGGTATCTTTTAGGCAAGAGGGGCTGAGTTAAGCAGACATGATCTTAGGGAGTTAATGGGACAGTTATGTCTCTCTGCACAGGCGGTTCCTGGGAAGCTGCTAGCTCAGCCCTAGCAGTGACTGTCCCACAGCCTGGTTACCTTCTGATTAAATGCTTGACTTGTAGTCATCCTGCAGGCAGCTCCTGTACAGCATGTGTGAACATGTTTTTGGATCTCCCCCAGGCTAGAGAGAGATGAATTAGAAAGAGAAGCAAGACAAGTGTTGATGGTGCTCTGTAACCACCCTTTGAGACCACACTGTCAGCCTCTGTATAAGCAGTAAATCCATTCTACGCTATGATTGGGATAATGTAAACACACCCTTCAGGTCCCGTGTTCTGCCAGTCCATCAGCTGTGACTAGATCTCCTTGTTCCTTTAGCTGTGATAACAAGGGAGGTGAATTGTGTTATTATAGGAATAGTAAAGGAGGATTCTTCTCGCAGTCATCTGCAGACGGACTACCTAGTTATTCTGACTTCAAGCAGGGTTCAAGACTTTCATCTCAGAGTGAAAAAGTTAGGTATCTAAGTTTTAAACAGGTGTCCTTTGTGTTTCAAATCAATCGTTTCACAAACATAGGCAAGGGTCAGAAGTCTAAGCACAGATGGTGAAATAAAATCATCTGTGAGTTGTTGATCTTCATAGAAAGCTATAAAGTTTATTTAAATTTGATTTGAGAAATTTGAGGGGTGT